>NW_024068032.1:0-284293 GCF_009389715.1 Phoenix dactylifera | reverse complement strand
ATGTAAAAGTCAATAAAAGTAGAATACCTTTAAGATTCTTTAAAATCGATAGTCCCACAATCTTCAGAGGGTGTGGGCCTAGGAGAACCATCAATCGGCAAAAAGTTGAGATAAAGAATACAGCCTTCATAGCAACCATATTCAACAAGGCTGCGCTGATCTTCCTTCATCAGACAACCATTGTTATGCGTGAGCAAAAGCCCTACTTTCTTCAAATTCCTCTTTCTTTGCGATCTCTCTCTTCAAACCACTAACAGTTTCTTCATCTTCCACCTCTATATAGAAAAACCTACCAGTGAGTATCTCTATTCCCAATCTCATCTTGTCCTGCATTTCTTGGACTCTGTTGACCTTTTTATAGAGGGGTCTATCCTTAGTGCAATCTACTTATTGAGACATATGGCAATCATGCTCCACTTTATATCACGACCATATCAAATAAGATTTTTAGTAGATATATACTTGGAATATTATTAATTAAAACTAAAATATTATAATTCATTAATTTTTGGTAATTGTTATTAGGATTATTTAGTAACTTTGAATTTCTATATATCTAATTGGCAAGACCAAAATAGGGTGCAGTCGAATAATGCAAATTAATAAAGAATGTGTAAACCTAATTTTTTTATGTCATTCAAAAAATGATATGTCATCCTTATTAGGATAAGCACCACAAGAAAGTTTTGTACGAAATAACTTTCAATCGATGTTATTTTGCAATTAACTGCCATAACTATTTGTTTGAATACTTAGAAGGACATTATTCTTATAGAAATCTATTAGTAGCCACTGTCCAAAGGTAGTTATTGCTAAATTTAACCATTTTCTCAGTTGTAAAATTCTTCTAGGTATTTTTTCTTTTTACTCGCCTCTATAAGGTCCAAACCTGCTCCAAAATTTATCTTTGGTCTAATTAATCATTCTTATGTGATTTTTAAGCGACCGATGTATAAAATATGACTAATGAAGGTTTATCTAATTTCTTTCTTTTGATCTAGTTCCTCTTGGTATTTCTTTAATTTTCTTTTTAGTGCAATCACTTGGTGAATTGTAAAGTCCTCATGACCGAGATACAAAGGAACCATTTTCTCATTGAGTTTTGCCATAAACCTCATTACCCAATAGTTGAAAATTTGGAAACATACTTAGTACCTGATTTGGTGTTTACATGAAAATATAGCTTATCATGTCTTTAAATCATAAGAAAAAAGATTACATCATGATTCCTATTTAAGATTTTTAGCCTAACTCTGAAAAGAAAGGTGTCGGGACATCTAACGAAGCTTAGTCAACTGGAAACTTTACTAAACCTATTTTCAAAACAAAAGGTAAAGTTTTAAAAAAGGGTTTTTTGCATGGATACCCTTCTAAATATCGGATTTTGCGTGAATACCCTTCTAAAATTGATATTTGCATTTATAACCCCGTAAAATACTTGTTTGTGTTCTATAGCCCTTTTTATTCTTATTTTTGGCATATATACCCTTGTACATCTAACGCTAACAAAAAAATTAGCGGTTTCAAATTAAAATACTAAAATACCCTTAATGGTTAGGCGTACAAATAAAAAATTTTAACGGTATACAAGCAAATAGTAAACTTTACAAGGGATCATACAATTTTCTATATTTTAGAAGGGTATATATGCAAAAAAAAAACTTAGTAGATGAAAAGAATTGAGATACATTTATTAATGTGATAGCCTTTTATAATCCTGTATTGTATTAGGAAATGCATTTGGTTCTATGACGAGAGGCCTGTTTCTTTATCATGAATATAACAAAAAATAATATAATAGATTTATTCTCAAATAAAATATATGGTACTGCAGCTAGAAACCAAAAAATTAGAGCTTCAATTATAGGTTTCACAGTAAAAAATAGGAATGAAATAAAATCACTACAATAATCATTATTGTTCTCTTCGAACCACTTGTAATGATTTTTTTTGGTTCAGATTAATAAAAGAAAAATAGTATAAATCATGAAAGGGAAGAGAGGGTAACTTGATATTGAAATATTTTTTTATAATCAACAGATAGGAGAGATATGAAAGATTTGAAAGATAGATCGCACCAAAGAGATAAGTTTTGCGAAGCCCGCGGGGTTGGGGAAGCCGGGCGCGGTGGTTGGGAAGCCCCACGGGGGGGACGGCGGGGGGGAGCTCGCGGGGGGACTGCAGGGGGTGAGGGGAGAACGGCGAGGGGAGAGCTCGCGGGGGGGTGGGGAAGATGCGCCGCGCGGGGGAGACGAAGGGGGGGAGCTCGCGGGGGATGGGGAAGACGCGCCGCGCGGGGGGCGGGGAGCTTGCGGGGGGGGGGACGGCGAGGCGAGGAGCTTCCCAGGGGATGGGTAAGACGCGGCGGCGGGGGGGGGGTTTTGGAGTGGTGTAAGGATTATAACATCATTTCAAAATTTAATTTTATTTTTAATTAATATAAATATTATTTTTTTAACACCGTTAAACTAACTGTTATGTATTAGGGGTATTTGTACAAATAACAGAGTTTTTACAAGGGTATACATGCAAATATTAATTTTTGAAAGGATATTCACGCAAAATCTAATATTTAGAAGGGTATCTATGCAAAAAGCCCTTAAAAACAATATGGTTAATATTCATGTTCGACCATGCATATAAATAAGGATTCTTTGCACATAAACATTTACAAATCTAACTTATTGAATATCCACCCGAAAGTAACTATTTACATACGCACCCCTCAAACATCCTGGTTTTGCATGGATGCCCCAACTATTAGATGTTTGGCTAACAATTCTAATAAATAACCCTTCTGAATATCATTTGGCATAATTATCCTTTTATGTTAACATCCCTGTATTTGTTATATATTCCTCAAGAATATTATTGTAAGGGGTGATAAAATTATTTTATTCTTAAAATGATTACTTCTCAACACCGTCAACTAAAAATATAACCGCTTATTCATGCAAAAATATGATGTTTTAAGAGATACATATGCAAATAGTAATTTTCGAAGGCTAGAAATACAATAAGCTATTTTTGTAAGGGTAATGAACAAAAAAAAGGATAAAAAGGGAAGAAGAGGAATAACATGACAAGAGAAGAAAATGATCTTTTTAATGAGTAGAGCAAGAACAAGAGGAATGACATGAGAGTGGGCCATTGAACAACTAGGCAACATATTGAAGGCTTGCTAGTAGTAGAATAGGTATTGGAAAGCTTCATAAGAGCCTCCAGTTTGGTGATACATATGCGAAGGAGGAGGTTCCGAGGTAAGAAGAAATAGGAAAAGGAATAAGCAAAGTAAAAGCATCTTGTAAGTTATGTATTTTCACTTTCAATTTATGTAAAATAAAAAATTTTTTCAGTATAGATAGTGAAAATAATGGTAATGAACGAAAGATACATATGAAAAAAAAGTTTATTTTTTCTTCTAGGATATAAGTTCTACTCTGCCTGCTCATGTAAGTAATCTATGCTTTACAAGTGGCATAGGCTAGACCTGTTAGATGTTGCCCTAGAAGCCAATCTGGCTGACACAATTGATAATTTTAGGGGACATAAATTTGTACTTGACTTATTTATTATGAATAAATAAAACGGCATCTTTGGTCATTCATGATTGATTATGTGTCCTATGAATCGTCCAAGAAATTAATAAGATGATGATGCTATTCTCAAGAGTTGAGAATTTGAGCCATGTATCATTGGTGATTAATTTAAATTGCTGCCTGATCCATGGATTCATTCACGAAAGCGGGACGATCCGATCAGTGCACAGGTTCACTTTCGCTTCTGGATGGACGAGGCTTGAGTCCACAGTGTAGGGGCACTGAAGTGATAGTGCAGGTGCTTGTTAGAGAACAAGGTACTGAGCCGTGACCAAGACAAGAAGTCACTTGGATGTCTATCCACTCGTCAGTGACTTGCTTGATTGTTGACCCCCTAATGGATTTTGATGAATACAAAACACTAGAGTATAATTCCATTTATCTTAACAATTTTAATTGAGGATTTCATGTGTTTTATTAAAAATATTGTTAAGAATTGGTTAGGCATGTTCCATAATTTTTAAGGATTTATTGAAGAATTTTTGAGATGAAGAAAATAGATCAAGGACAGCCGAGACGTCTCCGGATTGTCTCAGAGACGTCTCTGGCACAAACAGGAAGAACTGGCACGTCGGAAGACGTCCCCGGCACCTGGCGAGGTGTCTCGCAGGGTCGGAGTCGACTCTCTCAGTAGCGGAGTCGACTCTCTCAATGGCGGCAGAAAGGCTGATTTCAAGAGATGCGCGTGAGCCGTCTCCACAGGGACGCCGAGTCATCCCCGCAAGTAAAAAAAACAGACTTCCCGAGTCGTCCCGAGGTAGCGGAGTCGGCTCTCTCAGGGTATTCCAGAGGATGTCTTTTTCGGTAATAAGGCAGCGGAGACGTCCCCTGAAAGAGCGGAGTCGACTCTCTCAGAGAATTCCAGAAGACATGTTTTTCGGAGATATAACGGCGGAGTCGTCCCCCGAAGCAGCAGAGTCGTCCCCATGCAAAAAGCGCAAACAAGCCGAGACATCCCCGTAAAGTGCCGAGGCGACCCTCTCAAAAAAATAGAAAAATAAGGATTCAAACCGTTCATCATCAGAGTCGTCCCCGTAAAGCGCCGAGTCGACCCCAAACATCGTCAAAAGTAAAATCTTATAGCCGAGACGTCTCGCGTTGAAGCGGAGACGTCCCCGGAGCGCCTGGGACGCGACTGACAGCTTTTTCAGGTTTGATTTGAATTTCAAACGTCTCTTTTTTGTGTCTAACGGCTATATTTGCTTTTTGAGCTATAAAAGGGACCTCTTAAGTGCTTCTCAACAACTTCTCACCAACCCAACACAAGATCATTCAAGAGAGAAGCAAGAGAGAGAGGTTCAAGGGAGTTAGTGCATTCAAGTGAAGAAATCAAGTGCCTTCAAGTTTTCCAACTGATTTCAAGCTCAACTACTCTCTTCCGCTCGGGATTCAAAGCTCACATTCAAGCCAACGCGATCCACATCGGAAGAACCATCATCTCCCACGCTTCCAACAGCTAAAAGGGTTCTTCCGGGTTCTATTGTTTATCATTGTTATATTTGCTTATTTAGAGCTTTTAAATCCCTGTAAAACTTTTCTTTATTGTGCTTGTTCCAGTCAAGGGACTTGGAACAAGGGAAAGGCGTCCCAAGCTTAGGTCAAATTGGGGGTTATAGGGTTCGTTTGTTAGCCCGGTGTAAAAACAACGAGTTGGGTAGTGAACTCGCAAAACTACCGTACTGTAATCTTGGATTATAGTGAAAATTCCCAAAGGTGCTTTGGGGAGTGGATGTAGGAGCAGTGGAAGCTCCGAACCACTATAAAAGCTTGTGTTTTGCGATTGTCTGTTTTCATACCTTTATTTTTACTTTAGCTCATACATTTGTGTGTTTTATTTTTAATTAGACAATAAGTTTTAAAACACCCAATTCACCCTCCTCTTGGGTGACCATCTCTGGGCAACAAGTGGTATCAGAGCAGGTGCTCTGTATATTTCTTGAAAACCTAACCGTCTTAGCTAAAGATCTAGATGGCAACACCCTTCAACAATGTTCCTGCTGAGGGGCAGGCAACCAATAGACCTCCACTCTTCAATGGGACAAATTATACCTATTGGAAGACTAGAATGGGGATCTTTATTCAAGCACAAGATTATGCCTTATGGAGGGTTATAGTTAAGGGACCACAAGAACCATCTCACATGGTTAATGGCATTCAAGTTCCCAAACCTGAGGAGGATTGGGATGAGAATGATAATAGGATGGCTCAACTCAATTCTAGAGCCATGAAATCATTATTCTGTGCTCTAGATGTGAATGAGTTCAATAGAGTTTCAATCTGTAGTTCCGCCAAGGAATATGGGATAGACTTGAAGTTACCCATGAGGGAACAAATCAAGTCAAAGAATCTAAAGTGAACATTCTAGTTCATAAATATGAGCTATTTAAGATGGAACCCAATGAAACCATCACATGCATGTTCACACGTTTCACCGACATAATAAATGGTTTAAAGAGTTTGGGTAAATCTTATACTAATCAAGAACTTGTGAGTAAAATTCTCAGGTCTTTGCCGAAAGCTTGGGAAGCGAAGGTCACGGCGATTGTAGAAGCCAAAGACCTCAACACATTGGCACTCGAACAGCTATTGGGCTCATTGATTGACGCATGAGCTCACAATGAAGCAACATGAAGAAGATGCGCCAAAGAAGAAGACAATCGCACTCAAGGCTACTTCGAGTGTGTGTGAAGAAGAAAGTAGTGAGAGTGAAGAAGAAAGCGAAGATGAGGACTTGGGTTTAATAGTAAGGAAATTTAAGAAATTCATGAGAAGAAAGAAACCCTTCCCAAGAAAGAAGTTTGGAGGGAGAAATGATTGGGAAAAGGAAAAAGAAAAAGAAAGAGACCCAATCATATGCTATGATTGCAAGAGACCGGGACACATTCGTTCCGAATGCCCTTAACAAAAGAAGCACTTTGGAAAGAAGAAGAAGAAGGCATTGAAAGCAACGTGGGATGATAGTGACACATCCTCCTCCGAGGAAGAGAAGGAAGAAACCGCCAACTTGTGCTTCATGGCATTCGAAGATGACGAGGTATGTCAAAACTCAACTATAAATTTTACTTTAGAGAATTGTATGAAGCTTTTTCAAGAACTTATGAGTGATTGTAGTATGTTAGGAGCAAAGAATAAAGAATTAAAAGCCTCCAATCTAAAACTAAAGGATGATATTAAAAATCTATTGATTGAGAAAGAGAGCGTTGAAAATGTTAACACCATTGATCTAGAAATAAAAATTCAAAACTTAGCATTGAAAATGAAACGGCAAAAACACTAATTAAGGAATTAAATCTAAAAGTAAAATCCCTACTCGATAATAATACCTCACTTGCACAACATGTTGAATCCCTTAAAAAGGATAAGGAAGAACTAGTTAAAGAAAATTTGAATCTTAAGAATGAGGTACATAAGTACAAACCAATTGTTGAAAAATTTACACAAAGCTCTGAAAAATTAAGTCTTATTCTTTCAAATCAAAGAGCTGTTTTAATAAAGCCGGATTAGGATATAAAACTAACAAGCAACAAAAGTATCTAAAGGAATTTCTTTGTGAAAGCAAAAGATGTCAAAACTGAAAAACCTACATGCTTTCATTGTGGAAAAAGTGGACATAAAGCCTACTCTTGTATTCAAAGAAAGATCCAAACAAACAAGAGTACATTTGTAAAAGCTAAAAACATAACTAAAGTATGGGTGCCTAAGGGAACCAACTACACTAACCACGAAAGGACCCAAGAAAACTTGGGTACCTAAGAGCTTCACATGATCATTTTGCAGGTATGCCTTGCAGCCGAGAATAAAAAGAGAATGTGGTATCTTGATAGTGGTTGCTCAAGGCATATGACCGGTGACAAGAGTCTCTTCGTCACCTTGAAATCAAAAGAAGGAGGAGTAGTCACATTTGGAGACAATGCAAAAGGTCAAATCATTGGTGTTGGTAAAATCTCCATATCACCCTCCTCATTTATTGAAAATGTATTGTTAGTTAATGGACTAAAACATAATTTATTAAGTATAAGTCAATTTTGTGACAAGAGCTTTAAAGTGTCATTTGAATCATCACTATGCATAATTAGTAGTCCAATTGACAATGAGATCATACTCACAGGACATAGGCATGGAAATGTTTACATGGTAGATCTTGATGATCTCACCATGAAGGATGGCCAATGTCTTGTAGCCATGGATCCCAAAGTTAATGAGACTAGTTGGTTATGGCATCGGTAGGTTAGGACATGCTAGCATGGATTTAATTTCAAAATTGATATAAAAGATCTAGTCAAAGGACTACCAAAAATAGACTTTGAAAAGAACAAAATTTGTGCTGCATGTCAATTAGGGAAACAAACAAGAAGTTCTTTCAAATCTAAGAACATAGTCTCAACATCAAAACCGCTAGAACTAATTCACCTGGATTTGTTTGGACCCACTAGAACTGCTAGTCTAGAGGGTAAGAAATTTGGTCTTGTAATTGTTGATGATTTTTCACGTTTTACATGGGTTTCATTTCTTGCACATAAAGATGAGTCCTTTCCCGCTTTTATCAAGTTTCATAATAGAGTTTCGAATGAACTCAATCTTAAACTAAAAGCAATTAGGAGTGATCATGGTACCGAGTTTGAAAATCAGCACTTTGAAAAGTTTTGTGACGAAAATGGTATCAATCATAATTTCTCGGCCTCTAGGACACCCCAACAAAATGGGGTGGTAGAAAGGAAGAATCGCACACTAGCAGATATGGCTCGTACCATGTTATGCGAATCGGATCTACCAAAATACTTTTGGGCTGAAGCAATAAATACTGCATGTCACATTTTAAACCGTTGCATTTGTTAGATCTATTTTTAAAGAAAACACCTTATGAGTTAATGAAAAATAAGAAGCCCAATATAAGCTACTTTCATGTGTTCGGTTGTAGGTGTTTTATTTTAAACAATGGAAAGGACAATCTAAGTAAATTTAGTGCCAAATCAGATGAGGGATCTTCTTAGGTTATTCCTCATCTAGTAGAGCATACAGGGTCTTCAACAAGAGAACTCTCGTTGTTGAAGAATCCATTTATGTTGTCTTTGATGAAGCTAATGGAGATTCTTCTAGAAAAGAAGAAGATAATGATGCAGGTATACTTGAAGACAGAATGAAGGAGTTCTCCATACAAGACAAACAACTTGAGGATGAAGTCAAGGAAGATACAATTCAGCAAGATGAAGAATATCAACCCCAAGCAACAAATCAAGATCTTCCGAGGGAATGGAGGTATGCACATGGTCATCCAAGGGATCTAATCCTTGGTGATCCCTCACAAGGGGTAAGGACAAGATCCTCTCTAAGAAATACTAGTAATTATCTTGCATTTGTTTCACAAATAGAGCCTAAATCATTAGAGAAAGCCGAAAAGGATGAAAATTGGATAAATGCTATGCAAGAGGAATTAAATCAATTTGAAAGAAATCAAGTTTGGACCCTAATGAAAAGACCCCCTAATGTTTCAATCATAGGCACCAAGTGGGTGTATAGAAATAAACTAGATGAAGATGGAATAGTTATAAGAAACAAAGCTAGACTAGTTGCCAAAGGTTATAATCAGGAGGAAGGAATAGATTTTGATGAAACTTTTGCTCCTGTTGCTAGGTTAGAGGCTATTAGACTACTTTTGGCATATGCATGTTTCATGGATTTTAAACTCTATCAAATGGATGTAAAAAGTGCATTTTTAAATGGTTATATAATGGAGGAAGTTTATGTAGGACAACCTCCAGGCTTTGAAAACCACTTACATCCAGATTATGTTTATAAATTACATAAAGCATTGTATGGACTGAAGCAAGCCCCTAGGGCATGGTATGAAAGATTAAGTAATTTTCTAATTGAAAATAAATTTAAGAGAGAAAATGTAGACAACACCCTCTTCATTAAAAGAAAAGGAAAATGACTTATTGCTTGTACAAATTTATGTGGATGATATAATTTTTGGTGCTACTAATGATAATCTTTGTCAAGAGTTTGCCAAGCTTATGCAGGGAGAATTTGAAATGAGCATGATGGGTGAGCTCAACTTCTTCCTTAGACTACAAATAAAACAATCAGAGGAAGGCATCTTCATCAGTCAGTCCAAATATATCAAGGAAATGTTGGAAAAATTCAAGATGAAGGATGCAAAGGAAATTAGCACACCCATGGGCTCAAGTTGCAAGCTTGACAAAGATGAAAAAGGTAAAAGTATAGACTGCAAATTGTACAGAGGTATGATAGGCTCTTTACTTTACCTTAATGCTAGTAGGCCAGATATATTATTCAGTGTTTGCATGTGCGCTAGATACCAAGCATGTCCTAAGGAATCACACTTGCAAGCTGTTAAAAGAATTTTTAGATATCTAGTAGGGACATCTAATGTAGGCTTATGGTATTCTAAACAATCTGACATAAATTTAATTGCTTATTCCGATGCTGATTTTGCCGGGTGCAAACTCGACAGAAAAAGCACAAGTGGCACATGTCAATTCTTGGGTGCTAATTTGGTTTCTTGGTTTAGCAAGAAACAGAATTCAGTTGCCTTGTCCACAGCTGAGGCTGAGTACATTGCAGCTGGAAGCTGTTGTGCCCAAGTTCTTTGGATTAAGCAACAACTTGAAGACTTCGGTATCAAAATGGACAACATACCAATTAAATGTGATAATACAAGTGCAATCAATTTAACAAAAAATCCTGTCCAACACTCTAAATCAAAGCATATAGAAATTAGGCATCACTTTATTAGGGATCATGTGCTGAAAAATGATGTGATGATTGAATATGTATGTACTGAAAATCAATGGGCCGATATCTTTACAAAGCCCCTTTGTAAAGATAGGTTCAACTTCTTAAGGAATGCTTTGAGCTTGTATGATCCTAGCAAATAAATTCAACTTGTATTGCAATGCTTTGCTACTCAAGCTAGTAATCCACCTCAAGGTCAACATAAGTGAAAGCATGAATCCATCTAAGCTAAATGACGAACTGTTTGACTTTCCGGAGGATGGTTACCCTCCCTTGGACTCTTCATAGAGATATTTTCAGAGCCTATTTCATAGGTATTCGAAATTTGGTCAAACATTTCTCATTTCAATATTAATAATTCAAAAATCATTATTAAACCTCTATAGGATGTATTATTAAGGGGGAGGATCACAAACAAACTCATTCTGTATTCACCAAAAGAAATCATATTGATTAGTGTGATTAAATAAAACAAATTGGGAAAAGATAAAAATCAGTCTGAAATTTTTCAGTGCCGGAGACGTCTCTGGCAAATCGCAGAGACGTCCCCCCGGCGAGACGTCTCGCCTTAGTCGCGGAGACGTCTCGGGGACCGAACGAGGGTTTTTAAAATAGGTCGAAACAGCTCGAGCCGACCCGAGCTATCCCTTTCATCCCCTGACAAAAACAAAAACCCTAGCCTCCATTTTCTCTCCAACACAAACCCTAGCCTCTTTCTCCTCATTTCCCTAGGTTTTCCATTCAATGCCACCTAAAAGAGCTAGGAGGACTGGTGGGAGGCATCCTAGGGCAGCGACCGACGGTGAGGAACGGAGGGAAGAGCCTTCCGCGCCGTCTCCTCCGGTTGCTCCGCCAACCGCGACCATTTTCTGTGCGAATCGCACAGTAACCACTGGGAGGTACATAGATTTTTATTTTCTAGATAGAGACTCCGTGCCCAAGGTTGGGAACACCTTTGTACCCTCAATACATCGACCTACCCCGGCCTAGTTAGAGAACTATTTAGCAATATGGCCTTAGGGGACTTAGGGTACACTGCATATGTCCGGGGGACATTGGTAGAAATTAATGAGGATGTCCTATCTAGTGTCTTGCAAATTCCTAAAGACGGTGAGGCTCCGACCTCACATCCCCAAAGGGAAATAGCCCTAAACTTGCTTTTAGGACGAGAGGACTGCGGCCCTCTCGATGTGGTTAACTCCCAAGACCTAAATGCCGAGATGAGACTCCTTTTGAGTATTGTCAACCGAGTCTTATTTCCTAAAACCGGCCGCTTCGATTTTGTTTCGGAGCGAGACCTAGTTATCATGCACCACATCCTACTAGGGATTCCCCTAAACCTCCCTAGACTTATGTTGAACTACATTGCTACATGTCATAGGTATTCTAGGTTTAGCTGTTGGGAACCCGCCCATGCCGCTGATATTTCAAAAAATTAAATCAGATGGCAGTGGAAGAGGCATGCGCGGGATCGACATTCATCGCATGAACGTTGTTTCGAGACCTTTCGTAATTAGATAAGAATTAAAACTTTTAAAACTATTAGGAAGATCAAATCTTCACCTTGCGCGGGTAGATGATCACCGCAAATCTGAATTCATGGTTTTGGAAGGGGGTTCGCTTGAAGCCGTTCAAACGTCCGGTCTCTACGGGTATCCACACGAAGCAGGATCCGATCCAAGCTCTCTATCTCACCGGGGTGCTAGCTCCCTTGCAGAGATAGCTTTGATGGCTGATGTCCTTCCTCTCAATCAACTCTTGATTGTGCTTAGAAGGAGGAAGAAGAAGGATGAAGAAGAGGAAGAAGATGATCCCCTACGCAGCCTTCTCTTGTTCCTTGCGTTGGATGAAGGAAGGGAAGGGAAGGAGGCCGCCAACACTTGGTGATCTTTTCCCTTGCTTGCGGCTGCAACTAAAGAGAGGAAGAGGGTGGCCACGGCACAAGAGGAAGAGGATTCCAATGCCCTAGGGCGCCGGCCTCATGGTGCCTTTTATAGCCATCAAGGGCTCCTCCAAAGTAGGAGCCCGAGATGGTTTTCCAAAGAGAGAAGGGGGGCGCCGGCCCCTCTCTTCATGCCGCACACAAGGAGAGGAGGAGGGGCGTGATCCCTCCTTCTTGTGATGCCCTAATCCTCTTCCAAAGAGGATTAGGTGCCTCTCTTATGGTTTAATCCCAATCCAATTAGGATTAGCCAAATTGGGTTCAATCTATGCTAGTCCTAATCCAATTAGGACTTGAATGAACCATGACTCAATTGAACTCTTCAATCCTAATCCAATTAGGAGTCATGTTGATTCATTAGATTAATAATTAATTTAGACTTAAGGAATCCTAATCTAATTAGGATGTATCTAATTTAGTCCTAATCCAATTAGGACTCTATTTGAATCCGAAGTCCTAATCCAATTAGGATTTCTAGGAATCCTACTCCAAGTAGGAATCCAATTTTAATTCAAAATTCCTAATCTCATTAGGATTGTAGGAATCCTATTCCAAGTAGGAATTCCGGTCCTACTCCAACTAGGATTCTCAGTCCTAATCCAATTAGGACTCTAGGAATCCTACCCGAAGTAGGATTTGTGTTTAAGTCCAATTAATTAATTCCCTTTGTTCCTTCTTCAACTTCTTATCAATCAAATTAATTACTTGTGATTCCTAATCACAATTTCAACCATCGGATCGGTCAATACTTCTAGTGTGTGTGACCCCATAGGTTATATTCTGACTGGTAGTGAGATATATTGTGATCTCTATCACTATATCATTGAAAACTCCTTTCAATGGGTTGGAACGATTCCAACTCAACTCATTAGGGTTTATCGATCATCAAGATAATCCCTATGAGTCCCACCATCCACCAGTGACACCTAGCAGCATGTAGTGGCTACCCAGCAGAATGGAATGATGAACCTCTAGGTGCAGTTAACGTGTGATACAGTCCTACTATCGTGGATCCCTACAGGACGGAGGTCATGGACAACTCGTCAAACCCCATCGTCTGTCATATGTCAAGATTTATTCGACTCGAGTTCGATAGTGGAAAACTCTTTTTCCACTTTATATTACTGCCCAGGCCAAGGTCTTAGAACTCAGTCTAACAAATCACATAGGATCACTCCTCTTCTATCAAGGTCGATAGATTCCTTATAGGTGCATACCCTACTCCTACAGTGAACCTACTGCAGCCAATCTACACTGCATGGACCCATATGGCTAGAGACCATGTATGTGTGCAGTCAAACTACAATAACCTCACTATGAGTAGCCGAAGCACCGCAGGTCAAAGGACCAGTCACACTACTGCAACATCAAGCAAGTCACTGACGAGTGGATAGACATCCAAGTGACTTCTTGTCTTGGTCACGCTCAGTACCCTTGTTCTCTAACAAGCACCTGCACTATCACTTCAGTGTCCCTACACTGTGGACTCAAGTCTCGTCCATCCAGAAGGAGAGTGATCTGTGCACTGATCGGATCGATCACCGTCCTCGTGATGATCCATTGATCAGGAGCATTTAGAAATTAATCACCAATGATACATGGCTCAAATTCTCAACTCTTGAGAATATGTATCATCATCTTATTAATTTCTTGGATGATTCATAGACACATAAACAATATGAATGAAAAGATGCCTTTTATTTATTCAATAATAAATAGTCAAGTACAAAATTATGTCCCTAGAATCAACAATGTGTCAGCCAAATTGGCTTCTAGGGCATACATCTAACAATCTCCCACTTGCACTAAAGCCAATTAGTCATATATCTTAGGCCCATCTTCTCAAGGTGGGCTTCAGTCTTTTGCTGACTCAGCTGCTTAGTGAACGGGTCTGCCACGTTATCCGCGGAGTCTACTCTCTGCACCTCTACATATTTCTTCTCCACATAGTCGCGTATGAGGTGAAAGCGCCGCTCTATATGCTTAGACTTCTGATGAGACCTTGGCTCCTTAGCAAGGGCTATGGCGCCATTATTATCGCAGTAGAGTGTTATGGCATCTGATGTCATCACATCCAACTCTGCAATGAATTTCTTGAACCAGAAGCCTTCCTTAGCATCTTCAGAGGCGGCGATGTATTCAGCTTCCATAGTAGAATCAGCAATGATCGGTTGTTTAGAACTCTTCCAATTCCCCGTACCACCATTGCACAAGAACACATATCCAGATGTTGACTTCCTGTCATCGACATCAGTCATGAAGTCTGAATCTGTGTACCCTTCTACCTTTAACTCTGATGATCCTCCAAAAACCAAGAATAAATCTTTAGTTCTTCTCAAGTACTTAAGAATATTCTTCATAGCTGTCCAGTGTTCTTCACCTGGATTCGACTGATATCTGCTTGTGACACTCACAGCAAGAGCTATATCAGGTCGTGTACACAGCATGGCATACATGAGGCTTCCTATTGCCGATGCATAGGGAATCTTGCTCATGCGTTGAATCTCTTCAAATGTGTTGGGGCACATCTTCTTGGAGAGATGAATTCCATGCCTAAGGGGTAAGAGACTCCTCTTGGAGTTTTCCATGCTGAACCTCTTCAGCACTTCCTCTATGTACATCTTCTGTGAAAGGCCAAGCATCCTTTTAGATCTATCTCTATAGACCTTTATTCCCAAAATATAGGATGCTTTCCCAAGGTCTTTCATGGAGAATTCTTTTGACAACCAGACCTTGACCGAGGTTAGCATGGGAATATCATTCCCAATCAGGAGAATGTCATCTACGTACAGTACGAGAAAAACGACAGCACTCCCACTAACCTTTTTGTAAACACACGGTTCCTCTTCGTTTTTGATGAAATCAAACGTTTTGATTGCGTCATCGAAACGAGTGTTCCAACTTCAAGATGCTTGCTTTAGTCCATAGATGGACCTTTGCAGCTTGCAGACCTTGTGATCTCTATCACTGGAAGTGAAACCCAAAGGCTGTTCCATATAGATATCTTCATGAAGATATCCATTCAGGAAAGCAGTTTTCACATCCATCTGCCAGATTTCATAATCATGAAATGCTGCAATGGCAAGCAATGTTCGGATGGATTTTAGCATGGCTACAGGTGAAAAGGTCTCCTGATAGTCAATGCCTTCGCGCTGACTATACCCTTTCGCCACAAGCCTTGCCTTATAGGTCTCTACCTCTCCATCCGAACCTATCTTCCTTTTGTAGATCCATTTGCATCCAATAGGTACAATACCTTCTGGTGGATCTACTAAGGTCCAGACTTGGTTGGAATGCATGGAGTCTAACTCTGACTTCATAGCTTCCAGCCATTTCTCGGAATCGATATCAGATATCGCCTCGTTGTAGGTTTTGGGATCCTGTATGCGATCCCTATCTCCCACTAGGAACATTTCCTCGGTATCCTCTTCTAGTATACCTAAGTATCTATCGGGAGGATGGGAGATCCTACTAGATCTACGAGGTGGTTGAGGGACATCATGTACTGGCTCTTTATGAATGGGTTCTATAGGATCCATGACTTGTTGCTTTTCAGAGACTTTCTCTTCAAGCTCAATTTTCCTCCCACTGCCTCTATCAAGGATAAACTGATTTTCCAAGAAGATGGCATGACGGCTCACAAACACATTGTGATCCTCTGAGACGTAAAAATTGTATCCTAATGACTCTTTAGGATATCCTATAAAACGAGCACTTATGGTCCTAGCCTCTAACTTATCCGCCTGTAGTCGCTTGACGTGGGCCGGACATCCCCAAATCTTGAGATGACCCAGACTTGGTTTCTTACCATGCCATATCTTATATGGTGTCGTAGGAACGGATTTAGAGGGAACTCTATTCAATAAATAAATTGCTGTGAGTAAGGCATCTCCCCAAAGGAACATAGGTAAATCAGTGAAGCTCATCATGGACCTGACCATGTCCAACAGGGTCCGATTTCTCCTCTCTGACACCCCGTTGAGTTGAGGTGTACCCGGAGGTGTCCATTGTGAGACTATGCCGTTTTCTTTGAGATAGTCCCGGAATTTCCCACTAAGGTATTCTCCTCCTCGATCTGATCGAAGAGCCTTAAGAGGTTTTCCAGTTTGTTTTTCTACTTCATTCTTGAACTCTTTGAACTTTTCAAAAGACTCAGACTTGTGTCTCATAAGATACACATACCCATACCATGAATAATCATCGGTAAAGGTAATGAAGTAAGAATAACGTCCCCTGGCTAGCACATCGAATGGGCCACATACATCTGTACGTATTAGGGTAAGTATTTCAGTGGTCCTCTCCCCATGTCCTACAAAGGGCAGTCTAGCCATTTTTTCTTGAAGACAGGACTCGCAAACTGGATATAACTCGGAAGTCAATGAGCCTAAAAGCCCATCTTTATCCATTTTGTTCATTCTGTCTTCTCCAATATGGCCAAGCCTGAGGTGCCACAAATATCTTTGGTTTATCTCATCTCTGGATCTTTTGGATCCTTTGGCATTCACTTCTTGCTCGGTAACATTCACAGATACATCCATATGTAAATGATAGAGACTGTCAATCATAAAATCACGTGCGACTATTTTATTTCTCAAATAAATAGAACAGCAGTCTTTGTCAAATGTAAAAACATGACCTTCCTGTGCTAGACATGAAACAGAAATCAAATTTCTGCTAGCAACAGGTACATAATAGCAGTCTCTAAGTATTAAACTAAATCCAGACGGTAGTCGCAGATGGTAGGTGCCCATAGCCACAGCAGCAACTTTTGCCCCGTTGCCAACCCGAAGGGTTACCGCACCATCCGCCAGCCTTCTACTTTTCTTTAGACCCTGCATGGTAGTGCACAAATGAGCACTAGAACCAGAATCTATAACCCAACTAGAAGTAGAAGAAACTGTTAGATTAGTTTCAATAATGAGCAAGTCTATACCTTCTGAAGGTGTGTCACCTTTCTTGTTCTTCAGGCTCTCGAGGTATGAAGGATAGTTTCTCTTCCAGTGGCCTTCGACATTGCAGTGGAAACATTTTCCTTTGTCGTTAGCCTTTTTCTTTTGAACTTCCTTCTTTGGCTTCTTGTCTTTCTTCTGCTTCTTTGCAGGCTTCTTTTTCTTCCAAGTAGACTTTCTCTTGGAACCAGAAGTCAACTCAGCAGCAAGGACATTGCCCCTTGAACCTTTCAAGGCTCCCTCAGCAGTTACCAACATGTTGATTAGTTCAGTCTTAGTGCATTCAATCTTATTCATGTGGTAGTTTACTATAAACTGACCAAATGAATCAGGAAGTGACTGTAGGATCAAATCCACTTGCAATTCCTTGTGCATGTTCATACCGAGCTTCTCAAGCTCCTCTAGATCCTTGATCATGGTCAGACCGTGATCATGGACAGACTGCCCTTCGCGCATCTTCGCTTTGAAAAGCCTCTTGGACACTTCAAAACGAGCTGTGCGACTCTGCTCACCATACAACTCTTGCAGGTGTGCCAGTATGTCCCTAGCAGTCTTTATATTTTCATGCTGGCATTGAAGTTCATTAGACATGGATGCCATCATATAGCATTTTACTCTAATGTCATCATCCAACCACCTTTTATGCAACTCACGCTGAACATCAGCAGGACGTGCTGGTAGTGTGGGGATATCTGAATCGAGTATGTAGCCTATCTTCTCACAGTCCAAAACTATTTTGAGATTTCTAAGCCAGTCTTTGTAATTGGTTCCGGTCAGTCGGTTGGTCTCAAGAATATGGGTCAGAGGGTTTGAAGCCGACATTGTATCTGCAGAGAGTAAAGATTCTAGTTAGACTTTTGTACTTGATCCTAATCTGTTCTAAGGTCTTTTAGAACAAATGTGACTCCCACTGTTTTCTCGAATCCCTTACACTCCCCTGGTAGGAAAACGGAAATCCCACACGACTAGGGTTTCTAATGGGTACTGCGGTCCCACCAATTTACATGCCACCTCACCTAACAGTTATTGGTGACACATAGATGGATGAGTGTACAACTCTTGTACAATGCTTCTCAAGCATGTTGCAGTGTAACTTGGTCTCTAGGCCATGAAGACCTCACCTAACAGTTATTGGTCCTATCGCTTAGTTAAGTCAGACCCACCGTATAACCGTAAGAATAAAGTCGTCATTGGGTCCTCACCTAACAGTTATTGGTGCCCAACCCCACCTTTACCCTACAACATCTCATGTCTATAGAGAGGTCCAGCCCCCCGATGCAACTTGACCACTGTGTCCAGTCGAGACAAATCAACATCAGAAAGGCCTTAGCAGCTCTACTACAGTGGAAGACCTATTGACTTAATATTGGTTAATCAGGTCTTAGTGTTTGCAACTTGAGCCCTTCATAAGAGGTAATCGAACAATTGGCCAGGTAAGCAGGTGGGAGGCTCCCCTTACTCAGAGAGTAAGGTCCTAATTAAGTAACCACCTTTCATGCTTTCCTAGACACCAATTAGATCAATTAATCTAATATGACTCGCTCATGTCGGTTCACTCTCGACTTGATTGAGGAGGTTTTGATTTAGGTCTCAATTGGGTTTGCTACATCACATGTAAACCTATCTACCCGACTCGCATTCACATCACATGTAAACGGCACATCACAGGCAGTTATAATCGCAGCATCTAATAAAGCTAAACTTTAACTAGGTGATGATCATGGATTCTAATTAGGTCGTATTACAAGCATATGCACATCAATCGATCAAGTGGTCTTCAACTCTTGAATTGGTTCCAAGCCTCCTTGATTCGATCCTTGATCAACTCTTGATCCCATCGCCATCAACCGCTTAGATCACCTTTCATCTCATGCCTTCGCTTCAGCTTGATCGTTGATGTACATCACATCACAGAAATACAACCAGATGTAAAATAAAAATAAAAATAAATTACATCTCCTTTTAGGAGGCACGCAGGCCTCTCAAAATATCAAATAAGATGCATGCAAGCATCTGAAAAATTACATGACATCGCAGATCACATCGCAGGTCATTACATTTGATACCAAAAGGGTTTGAATCCTATGATCATCACCGTATGCAACAATTATAATTTTCAGATCTGAAAATTAACTGATTATATCATGACATAGGTCGCTGATCATGCTAATCATGATTCTAAACTTTGTAATCCCATTAACAATGCAATTAGAATCATCTTTTTATCACATAAAAATCAGCATGTAAAAAAATTAGCACCCCTGAAAAATCTGCATGCAGAATTTTTCAGCATGCATGATCATTCAATTTTCAGATCTAATAAGCCTTTAGATATTTAATTCTTACCTTAATCTACGAAGCCTAGGCTCTGATACCACTGTTGGGAACCCGCCCATGCCGCTGATATTTCAAAAAATTAAATCAGATGGCAGCGGAAGAGGCATGCGTGGGATCGACGTTCATTGCATGAACGTTGTTTCGAGACCTTTCGTAATTAGGTAAGAATTAAAACTTTTAAAACTATTAGGAAGATCAAATCTTCACCTTGCGCGGGTAGATGATCACCGCAAATCTGAATTCGTGGTTTTGGAAGGGGGTTCGCTTGAAGCCGTTCAAACGTCCGGCCTCTACGGGTATCCACACGAAGCAGGATCCGATCCAAGCTCTCTATCTCACCGGGGTGCTAGCTCCCTTGCAGAGATAGCTTTGATGGCTGATGTCCTTCCTCTCAATCAACTCTTGATTGTGCTTAGAAGGAGGAAGAAGAAGGATGAAGAAGAGGAAGAAGATGATCCCCTACGCAGCCTTCTCTTGTTCCTTGCGTTGGATGAAGGAAGGGAAGGGAAGGAGGCCGCCAACACTTGGTGATCTTTTCCCTTGCTTGCGGCTGCAACTAAAGAGAGGAAGAGGGTGGCCATGGCACAAGAGGAAGAGGATTCCAATGCCCTAGGGCGCCGGCCTCATGGTGCCTTTTATAGCCATCAAGGGCTCCTCCAAAGTAGGAGCCCGAGATGGTTTTCCAAAGAGAGAAGGGGGGCGCCGGCCCCTCTCTTCATGCCGCACACAAGGAGAGGAGGAGGGGCGTGATCCCTCCTTCTTGTGATGCCCTAATCCTCTTCCAAAGAGGATTAGGTGCCTCTCTTATGGTTTAATCCCAATCCAATTAGGATTAGCCAAATTGGGTTCAATCTATGCTAGTCCTAATCCAATTAGGACTTGAATGAACCATGACTCAATTGAACTCTTCAATCCTAATCCAATTAGGAGTCATGTTGATTCATTAGATTAATAATTAATTTACACTTAAGGAATCCTAATCTAATTAGGATGTATTTAATTTTAGTCCTAATCCAATTAGAACTCTATTTGAATCCGAAGTCCTAATCCAATTAGGATTTCTAGGAATCCTACTCCAAGTAGGAATCCAATTTTAATTCAAAATTCCTAATCTCATTAGGATTGTAGGAATCCTATTCCAAGTAGGAATTCCAGTCCTACTCCAACTAGGATTCTCAGTCCTAATCCAATTAGGACTCTAGGAATCCTACCCGAAGTAGGATTTGTGTTTAAGTCCAATTAATTAATTCCCTTTGTTCCTTCTTCAACTTCTTATCAATCAAATTGATTACTTGTGATTCCTAATCACAATTTCAACCATCGGATCGGTCAATACTTCTAGTGTGTGTGACCCCATAGGTTCTATTCTGACTGGTAGTGAGATATATTGTGATCTCTATCACTATATCATTGAAAACTCCTTTCAATGGGTTGGAACGATTCCAACTCAACTCATTAGGGTTTATCGATCATCAAGATAATCCCTATGAGTCCCACCATCCACCAGTGACACCTAGCAGCATGTAGTGGCTACCCAACAGAATGGAATGATGAACCTCTAGGTGCAGTTAACGTGTGATACAGTCCTACTATCGTGGATCCCTATAGGACGGAGGTCATGGACAACTCGTCAAACCCCATCGTCTGTCATATGTCAAGATTTATTCGACTCGAGTTCGATAGTGGAAAAACTCTTTTTCCACTTTATATTACTGCCCTGGCCAAGGTCTTAGAACTCAGTCTAACAAATCACATAGGATCACTCCTCTTCTATCAAGGTCGATAGATTCCTTATAGGTGCATACCCTACTCCTACAGTGAACCTACTGCAGCCAATCTACACTGCATGGACCCATATGGCTAGAGACCATGTATGTGTGCAGTCAAACTACAATAACCTCACTGTGAGTAGCCGAAGCACCGCAGGTCAAAGGACCAGTCACACTACTGCAACATCAAGCAAGTCACTGACGAGTGGATAGACATCCAAGTGACTTCTTGTCTTGGTCACGCTCAGTACCCTTGTTCTCTAACAAGCACCTGCACTATCACTTCAGTGTCCCTACACTGTGGACTCAAGTCTCGTCCATCCAGAAGGAGAGTGATCTGTGCACTGATCGGATCGATCACCGTCCTCGTGATGATCCATTGATCAGGAGCATTTAGAAATTAATCACCAATGATAGATGGCTCAAATTCTCAACTCTTGAGAATATGTATCATCATCTTATTAATTTCTTGGACGATTCATAGACACATAAACAATATGAATGAAAAGATGCCTTTTATTTATTCAATAATAAATAGTCAAGTACAAAATTATGTCCCTAGAATCAACAATGTGTCAACCAAATTGGCTTCTAGGGCATACATTTAACATTAGCATACCTTATGGGATGATCCTTACCCTACTCTTCAAACATTTCAAAGTACCCATTCCAGAAAATGAGCCTGCAAAACCCTTGAGAAACACCGACTATTATAATGAGAGCACAATGCGTAGAATGGAGTTTCACAAGGTAGATGAGTCATGGGTCAAGGTACCAAAGAGAAAAGCTCAAACCCTAGAGCCTGAGATCCCACTTCAGGAGCCTGACCAGCACTCTCCTCCACATAGCCACATGGACTTTCCTGATGTACCCTCCAGCTCAGCTGGATCTTCCACATCCATGCCACCACCTCCTCCAGTCAATGGGCCCTACTCCCTATCAGAAGACCAGATGCGCACTTTAGCATCTGTAATTTGCCAGCAGATGAGGGAGGAGATGAGATCGATGATCTCTACTGAGTTGGCCCCCATCAGAGCCTCACATGAAGGAATTCTACAAGAGCTGAAGGAAATTAGAGCTCAGATAGAAGCTACAGCGCAAGAACTAGTTAGTGTGAATGCCACCCAAGCCTTCAGATCAATTGAGCTACAAGACAGCTTGAGGACCATTTCAAATAGCCTTCAAGAACTGACAAGCCCTGGAGGTAATGTGGGCACTGTGGTTGCCCAACTTAGAGGAAGAATTGAAAGGGCAAGCATTGAATTTGAAGCACTAGTGGCAGCCTTTCATCAGTCCCAGGGAGAGCAGTTCAAAACATTACTAGATTCCATCAATGCATTTATAGATGCAGCTTGTAGGGCTTATGAGCAACGTCGCCGATGAGGGACATTTTGTAGATATCTAGGGTTCTTCTTTTTGTAAACCCTAGGCTCATTTTGAAACACTTTTTGTATTAGAAATGAATACTTGTAATTATCTCCTCTTTTAACTTTGTAATGACTTCAAAGGTTTACAATGATATATGAATGACATACAATTTCTTTTGAAACCTTGTGTACATTTCTAACTCTGTGTATGTGATTCTATGATGTGCCTTAAAAATCTCATAACATACCTTAAGTGCTCAAATTTGACACAATTTATGAATGCATACAAAACAGGGGGAGCACATCTTGTGGTAACTATTTTAAACAAAAAGAGGAGTCTGAAATGAATTTCAGAACAAAGGGGGAGTGATATGAATGACTGAATTCCTTAATAAAAATAACTTGGACAGGAGGAGCAATAACTTGAATACCCTTGAGTGGTTCATGGTACTATGCTGAATTTTACTAGAAAGTATGCTTTAAGCACCTAAGGATAATTTGTCCCCTTCATTGTTGATGACAAAAAGGGGGAGTAGAAAAACACATTTGTAAAACCAATGTATGAAATGCAAAATACAAAATTTACAATCATACTCGAAAGTTGAATTAGAAGAGTTAAAATTGAAGAATATTGGCTTTAAGATAATTGCCCTTCTGGAAAAGAAAGGGGGAGTCAAAAAGGAACTTAGCTCTCAATTGTCTTTAGCATCCATATTTCATTAATCTACATTTTAACTTGATTGAAATTCAGTAGATATGCTAAAATTGCCTAAGAGCTATTAAGATCAATTTTATGCATAAGGATAGAACTGAAAACTGACTATTTTGAATTATGCACATTGTATCTAGCTCTAATCAAAACATTAGACTTGTACATCCGATCAAATACTGTGTATATGTTTAAATTTCAAATTTTGCATATACTCAGTGTTTTGTCATCATCAAAAAGGGGGAGATAGTTGACCCCCTAATGGATTTTGATGAATACAAAACACTAGAGTATAATTCCATTTATCTTAACAATTTAATTGAGGATTTCATGTGTTTTATTAAAAATATTGTTAAGAATTGTCTAGGCATGTTCCCATAATTTTTAAGGATTTATTGAAGAATTTTTGAGATGAAGAAAACAGATCAGGGACAGCCGAGACGTCTCCGGGTTGTCTCAGAGACGTCTCTGGCACAAACAGGAAGAACTGGCACGTCGGGAGACGTCCCCGGGACCTGGCGAGGCGTCTCGCCGGGTCGGAGTCGACTCTCTCAGTAGCGGAGTCGACTCTCTCAGTGGCGGCAGAAAGGCTGATTTCAAGAGATGCGCGCGAGCCGTCTCCACAGGACGCCGAGTCGTCCCCGCAAGTAAAAAAACAGACTTCCCGAGTCGTCCCCGAGGTAGCGGAGTCGGCTCTCTCAGGGTATTCCAGAGGATGTCTTTTTCGGTAATAAGGCAGCGGAGACGTCCCCTGAAAGAGCGGAGTCGACTCTCTCAGAGAATTCCAGAAGACATGTTTTTCGGAGATATAACGGCGGAGTCGTCCCCGAAGCAGCGGAGTCATCCCCATGCAAAAAGCGCAAACAAGCCGAGACGTCCCCGTAAAGTGCCGAGGCGACCCTCTCAGAAAAACAGAAAAACAAGGATTCAAACCGTTCATCATCAGAGTCATCTCCGTAAAGCGCTGAGTCGACCCCAAACATCGTCAAAAGTAAAATATTATAGCCGAGACGTCTCGCGTTGAAGCGGAGACGTCCCCGGAGCGCCTGGGACGCGACTGACAGCTTTTTCAGGTTTGATTTGAATTTCAAACGTCTCTTTTTTGTGTCTAATGGCTATATTTGCTTTTTGAGCTATAAAAGGGACCTCTTAAGTGCTTCTCAACAACTTCTCACCAACCCAACACAAGATCATTCAAGAGAGAAGCAAGAGAGAGAGGTTCAAGGGAGTTAGTGCATTCAAGTGAAGAAATCAAGTGCCTTCAAGTTTCCCAACTGATTTCAAGCTCAACTACTCTCTTCCACTCGGGATTCAAAGCTCACATTCAAGCCAACGCGATCCACATCGGAAGAACCATCATCTCCCACGCTTCCAACGGCTAAAAGGGTTCTTCCGGGTTCTATTGTTTATCATTGTTATATTTGCTTATTTAGAGCTTTTAAATCCCTGTAAAACTTTTCTTTATTGTGCTTGTTCCAGTCAAGGGACTTGGAACAAGGGAAAGGCGTCCCAAGCCTAGGTGAAATTGGGGGTTATAGGGTTCGTTGTTAGCCCGGTGTAAAACAACGAGTTGGGTAGTGAACTCGCAAAACTACCGTACTGTAATCTTGGATTATAGTGAAAATTCCCAAAGGTGCATTGGGGAGTGGATGTAGGAGCAGTGGAAGCTCCGAACCACTATAAAAGCTTGTGTTTGCGATTGTCTGTTTTCATACCTTTATTTTTACTTTAGCTCATACATTTGTGTGTTTTATTTTTAATTAGACAAAAAGTTTTAAAACACCCAATTCACCCCCCTCTTGGGTGACCATCTCTGGGCAACATTGATGTTGCAGTAGTGTGACTGGTCCTTTGACCTGCGGTGCTTCGGCTACTCACAGTGAGGTTATTGTAGTTTGACTGCACACATACATGGTCTCTAGACATATGGGTCCATGCAGTGTAGATTGGCTGCAGTAAGTTCACTGTAGGAGTAGGGTATACACCTATAAGGAATCTATCGACCTTGATAGATAAGGAGAGATCCTATGTGATTTATAAGACTGAGTTCGTAAGACCTCGGCCGGGGCAGTATGCACAGTGGAAAAAGTGTTTTCCACTCTCAAACTTAAGTTGAATAAATCTTCACATATGACAGACGATGGGGTTTGACGAGTTGTCCATGACCTCCGTCCTGTAGGGATCCACGATAGTAGGACTGTATCACACGATAACTGCACCTAGAGGTTCATCATTCTATTCTACTGGGTAGCCACTACATGCTGCTAGGTGTCACTGGTGGATGGTGGGACTCACAGGGATTATCTCGATGATCGATAAATCCTAATGAGTAGAGTTGGAATCATCCCAATCCATTGAAAGGAGTTTTCAATGATATCATGATAGAGATCATGATATATCTCACTACCAGTCAGAGTAGAACCTATGGGGTCATACACACTAGAAGTATTGACCGATCCGATGGTTGAATCATGATTAGGAATCACAAGTAATCAATTCGATTGATATTCGGTTGAAGAAGGAACAAAGGAAATTAATTGGACTTAAAACAAGAGTCCTACTTCGAGTAGGATTCCTAGAGTCCTAATTGGATTAGGACTGGGAATCCTAGTTGGAGTAGGACTGGGATTCCTACTTGGAATAGGATTTCTACAATCCTAATAAGATTAGGAGTTTTGAATTAGAATCGGATTCCTACTTGGAGTAGGATTCCTAGAGTCCTAATCAGATTAGGACTTCGGATTCAAATAGAGTCCTAATTGGATTAGGACTAAAATCAAATATGTCCTAATTTGGATTAGGGTTTCTTAAGTCACAATTAATTATTAATCTAATGAATCAATAAGACTCCTAATTGGATTAGGATTGAAGAGTTCAATTGAGTCAAAATTGTTTTAAGTTCTAATTGGATTAGGACTTACCTAGATTGGACCCAAATTGGTTCACCCTTGGACTAAGCCTAATTGGATTAGGACTTAATCACATTAGGGCATCCAAATCCTTACTTAATGAGGATTAGGGCAACCATGAAGGAGGGGCACACGCCCCTCCTCCTTTCCTTTGCTTGGGGCGGCAACACAAGAGGGGTCGGCGCCCCTCTTGGAAGGTGATCAAGGGCTCCTAATTGTAGGAGCCCTTCATGCCTTTAAAAGGTCTTGTGGGCGGCACCTAGGGCAAACTTGGTCCTCCTCCTCTTCAAGCCGTACGCCTCCCTCTCCTCTCCTCTTGGTTCAGCCGCAAGCAAGGGAAGAAAAGGAAAGGCCATTGGCGGCCCCCTCCTCTTCTCTTCCTCCTTCCAACGCAAGGAAAAGGGAGTAGGCTGCAAGGGCTTTGGTTCTTCATCCAGTTGCCTTCTTCTTCTTCCTCCTCTCAAGCACAATCAAGGGTTGATTGATAGAGAGGAAATCAGCCATCAAAAGAAGTCTTTGCAAGGGAGCTAGCACCCCGGGAAGACAAGAAAGCTTTGATCGGTCCTCTGCATCGTGTGGATACCCGTAGAGGCCGGACGTTTGAACGGCTTCAAACGAACCTTCATCCTAAAACCACGAACTTCAGTTTGCGGTGATCATCTACCCGCACAAGGTGAAGATCTGATCTTCTAAATGTTTTAAAAGTTTTTAATTCTTGCCTAACTATGAACGGTTCATGAAACAACGTTCATGCGATGAACGTCGATCCCGCACATGCCTCTTCCGCTGCCATCTGATTTTTTTTTTTGAAATATCAGCGGCATGGGCGGGTTTCCAACAGTGGTATCAGATCCTAGGCTTCATAGATTAAGGTAAGAATTAATTATCTAAAGGCTTATTAGATCTAAAAATTGAATGATCATGCATGCTGAAAATTTCTGCATGCAGATTTTTCAGGGGTGCTGATTTTTGCATGCTGATTTTTATGTGATAAGATGATGATTCTTATTGCATTGTTAATGAGATTACAAAGTTTAGAATCATGATTAGCATGATCAGCAACCTATGTCATGATATAATCAGTTAGTTTTCAGATCTGAAAATTATAATTGTTGCATATGGTGATGATCATAGGATTCAAACCCTTTTGGTATCAAATGTAATGACCTGCGATGTGATCTGCGATGTTATGTAATTTTTCAGATGCTTGCATGCATCTTATTTGATGTTTTGAGAGGCCTGCGTGCCTCCTAAAAGGAGATGTAATTTATTTTTATTTTTATTTTACATCTGGTTGTATTTCTGTGATGTGATGTACGTCAACGATCAAGTTGAAGACAAGGCATGAGATAAACAGGAGTCTAAGCAGTTGATGGCGATTGGATCAAGAGTTGGTCAAGGATCGAATCAAGGAGGCTTGGAACCAATTCAAGAGTTGAAGATCAGTTGATCGATTGACGTGCATGTGCTTGTAATACGACCTAACTAGAATCCATGATCATCACCTATTTAAAGTTTAGCTTTAATTATTGCTACGATTATAATTGCCTGCAATGTGCCGTTTGCATGTGATGTGAATGAGAGTCGGGTAGATAGGTTTACATGTGATGTAGCAAACCCAATTGAGACCTAAATTGAAACCTCCTCAATCAAGTCGAGAGTGAACCGACATGAGCAAGTCATATTAGATTAATTGATCTAATTGGTATCTAGGAAAGCATGAAAGGTGGTTACTTAATTAGGACCTTACTCTCTGAGTAAGGGGAGCCTCCCACCTGCTTACCTGGCCAATTGTTCGATTACCTCTTATGAAGAGCTCAAGTTGCAAACACTAAGACCTGATTAACCAATATTAAATCAATAGGTCTTCCACTGTAGTAGAGCTGCTAAGGTCTTTCTGATGTTGATTTGTCTCGGCTGGACACAGTGGTCAAGTTGCATCGGAGGGCTGGACCTCTCTATAGACATGAGATGTTGTAGGGTAAAGGTGGGGTTGGGCACCAATAACTGTTAGGTGAGGACCCAATGACGACTTTATTCCTACGATTATACGGTGGGTCTGACTTAACTAATTAATGGGACCAATAATTGTTAGGTGAGGTTTTCATGGCTTACAGACCAAGTTGTACTGCAACATGCTTGAGAAGCATTGTACAAGAGTTGTACATTCATCAATCTATGTGTCACCAATAACTGTTAGGTGAGGTGGCATGTAAATTGGTGGGACCGCAGTACCCACTAGAAATCCTAGTCGTGTGGGATTTCCGTTTCCCTACCAGGGGAGTGTGAGGGATTCGAGAAAATAGTGGGAGTTACATTTGTTCTAAAAGACCTTAGAACAGATTAGGATCAAGTACAAAAGTCTAACTAGAATCTTTACTCTCTGCAGATACAATGTCAGCTTCAAACCCTTTGACCCGTATTCTTGAGACCAACCGACTGACCGGAACCAATTACAAGGACTGGCTTAGAAACCTCAAAATTGTTTTGGACTGCGAGAAAATAGGCTACATACTCGATTCAGATAGCCCCACACTACCAACTCGTCCTACTGATGTTCAGCGTCAGATGCATCAAAAGTGGATGGATGATGACATTAGAGTTAAATGCTATATGATGGCATCCATGTCAAATGAACTCCAATGCCAGCATTAAAATATGAAGACTGCTAGGGACATACTGGCACACCTGCAAGAGTTGTATGGTGAGCAGAGTCGCACAGCTCGTTTTGAAGTGTCCAAGAGGCTCTTCAAGACAAAGATGCGCGAAGGGCAGTCTGTCCATGATCACGGTCTGACTATGATCAAGGACCTAGAGGAGCTTGAGAAGCTCGGAATGAACATGCACAAGGAATTACAAGTGGATTTGATCCTACAGTCACTTCTTGATTCATTTGGTCAGTTTATAGTAAACTACCACATGAATAAAATTCAATGCACTAAGACTGAACTGATAAACATGTTGGTAACTGCTGAGGGAGCCTTGAAAGGTTCAAGGGGCAATGTCCTTGCTGCTGAGTTGACTTCTGGTTCCAAGAGAAAGTCTACTTGGAAGAAAAAGAAGCCTGCTAAGAAGCAGAAGAAAGACAAGAAGCCAAAGAGGGAAGTTCAAAAGAAAAAGGCTAACGACAAAAGAAAATATTTCCACTGCAATGTCGACGGCCACTAGAAGAGAAATTGTCCTTCATACCTCGAGAGCTTGAAGAACAAGATAGGTGACACACCTTGAGAAGGTATAGACTTGCTCATAATTGAAACTAATCTAACGGTTTCTTCTACTTCTAGTTGGGTTATAGATTCTGGTTCTAGTGCTCATCTATGCACTACCATGCAGGGTCTAAAGGAAAGTAGAAGGCTGGCAGAAGGTGCGGTAACCCTTCGGGTTGGCAACGGGGCAAAAGTTGCTGCTGTGGCTGTGGGCACCTACCATCTGCGACTACCGTCTGGTTTTAGTTTATTACTTAGAGACTGCTATTATGTACCTGTTGCTAGCAGAAATTTGATTTCTGTTTCATATCTAGCACAGGAATGTCATGTTTTTACATTTGACAAAGACTGTTGTTCTATTTATTTAAGAAATAAAATAGTCGCACGTGGTTTTATGATTGACAGTCTCTATCATTTGCATATGGATGTATCTGTGAATGTTACCGAGCAAGAAGTGAGTGCCAAAGGATCCAAAAGATCCAGAGATGAGATAAACCAAAAATATTTGTGGCACCTCAGACTTGGCCATATTGGAGAGGATAGGATGAACAAAATGGATAAAGATGGGCTTCTCGGCTCATTGACTTCCGAGTCGTATCTAGTTTGCGAGTCCTGTCTTCAAGAAAAAATGGCTAGATTGCCCTTTGTAGGACATGGGGAGAGGACCACTGAAATACTTACCCTAGTACATACAGATGTATGTGGCCCATTCGATGTGCTAGCCAGGGGACGTTATTCGTACTTCATTATCTTTACCGATGATTATTCACGGTATGGGTATGTGTATCTTATGAGACACAAGTCTGAATCTTTTGAAAAGTTCAAAGAGTTCAAGAATGAAGTAGAAAAACAAACTGAAAAACCTCTTAAGGCTCTTCGATCAGATCGAGGAGGAGAATACCTTAGTGGGGAATTCCGGGACTATCTCAAGGAAAACGGCATAGTCTCACAGTGGACACCTCCGGGTACACCTCAACTCAACGGGGTGTCAGAGAGGAGGAATCGAACCCTATTGGATATGGTCAGGTCCATGATGAGCTTCACTGATTTACCTATGTTTCTTTGGGGAGATGCCTTACTTACCGCAGTATATCTACTGAATAGAGTTCCCTCTAAATCCGTTCCTACCACACCGTATGAGATATGGCATGGTAAGAAACCAAGTCTTGGTCATCTCAAGATTTGGGGATGTCCGGCCCACGTCAAGAGACTACAGGCAGACAAGTTAGAGGTTAGGACCATAAGTGCTTGTTTTATAGGATATCCTAAAGAGTCATTAGGATACAATTTTTACGTCTCAGAGGATCACAATGTGTTTGTGAGCCGTCACGCCATCTTCTTAGAAAACCAATTTATCCTTGATAGAGGCAGTGGGAGGAAAATTGAGCTTGAAGAGAAAGACTCTGAAAGGCAACAAGTCATGGATCCTATTGAACCCATTCATACAGAGGCAGTACACGATGTCCCTCGACCACCTCGTAGATCTAGTAGGGTCTCCCATCCTCCCGATAGATACTTAGGTATACTAGAAGAGGATACCGAGGAAATGTTCCTAGTGGGAGATAGGGATCACATACAGGATCCCAAAACCTACAATGAGGCGATACCTGATGTCGATTCTGAGAAATGGTTGGAAGCTATGAAGTCAGAGTTAGACTCCATGCATTCCAATCAAGTCTGGACCTTAGTAGACCCACCAGAAGGTATTGTGTAGGGTTCTAGCATGTTATAATGTGCAGCGGAAGCTAGGAATTTTAAAAATTTCTTAATAAAGTCCCTATGCATGAAACCCTTTTAAGCCTAGATCACCTTAATGATTACAATCAAATGATATAAAATAAATGCAGAATTAGTAAAATACCTCAAACGCTAATCCAAAGTGTACAATCTCCACGAGGCGTCCAAGTGTCCGCCCTCCAATGGTGATCCACACGAAAACTTGATCAAGACTTTAGCTCCAAAGACTTTTGATCCTTAATGCAGAATTCTTCTAAAGAACTCTAATGGCTTGCTTTCCTTCCTTTCTATTTTCCTTTAGCCTTCTAAAATCACTTCTAATCCTTTTGTCCTAAAGAAGACCACCTTGTCTTGGCTTAGGACACACTAGAAGCAATGCTAGAAAGAAAGAAACTAATGTAAGAAAGAAAGAAGAGAGGAGTGGGGTGGAATTGGAATGATGAAACCCATGGAGTGCTAACCTATTTATAATAGGTGTAGGGATGCATCTCCAAGGGATGCATCCCATCCACACATCCTCTCATGAAAGGGCATCATCTAAAGGGCCATATCAAATAAGAGGAGGTGCAGATCAAGTGAGGAGATGTATCAAATGATATGTCCTTTCATGTGGTGCCATATTTTGACCAAGTCAACATCACATGCTAATCACATGTCCATCATGCCTCACCTCTTGATCTTTCATGATGATGATCCAAGGGCTCCAATGCAAGGCGCTATTCACTTGACCCATTATGTCTTCATCCAATGGTGGGATTAAGATCCAATGGTCAATTATGGTAGCCATCCTCTAACCCAATCCAATTGGGTTAAACCAACTCTCCATTATGTCTTCATCCAACGGTAGATCAAGATCTAACGGTCTAGATTGAATGATTTATTAAATGTAATCCAATTAGACTCAAACCAAGCCAATTAAGTGCCAACTCTTGGCTAACCCATATTAGAATATGATCTAATCAAATTAGATCAATTAAGAATCAGATTCGAATCCAATTCGAATCAGGAGCTAAGGTTTGCCACCTGCTAGGATGTTTATCTTGCAAACATGATCTAATCCAATTAGACCCTTGATAAGTTTCCTTGTGTGTGACCCATTGGGTTCCATACTTAGCCAGCAATAGGTGTGAGTGCGAGTTGACCCAACTTGATTAGAACTCTTCTAATCGATTTAAGTCCAAACTGCGCGAACCCGAACTTAACAATTAGAATCCTTTCTAATTGGTGATCGAATTAAACTCTTTAATTTGATCAAACCTATAAAACAAGATTGACGTCTAGCAACGTGTCATGTCTACCCAGAAAATATGAAATTTGGTGGAAATACCAAAAATACCCTTCAGTGGCAAGTTACCATGCAATTCAATCCTTTAATCAAACTGCATCCCAAATATGTATATGAGTATGAATATATGTCAAACTCAATTTCATATTCATATTTTTCTCAATCTTTTAATGATAATTCAAATAATGAAACATTAGAAACTCTTTCTAATTTTCATTCTGCTTTGATCAAAGGCTTCCTGAATTTTCATATGATTAGAATAAATAGGATGCTATCTTCTCTTACTAGAAGTGATTAATTCCTTGTTGACCTACTCATAATCTTCGTACACAATTCACCATCTCCAGAAGACCTCGTACATAACTTATTGTCATGAATGAGTGTAAACCAAAATATGGGTTCATGTGCACAAGATACCATGGTGATCTCAGGTCATAGGATCAGTTGCACAACTCCCACTAAGAGAATCATCTTTTGACATGTAAGTAAGACTTCATAAGATTTCTCTTTGTAGGTCAATTCAGTGAACTCATTCCTCTAATGAGCACCCACATCTTTGTATTAGTGTCTCCACACAAATGATTGTGAGATCAATCATCCTCTGCATCGAGCATACATAAGACATGCCAGTCTTTCCGGTAATCATTGATCCCCGACTCAATGTACCAATGACTGGGAATATTTAAGATTAGGATTTTAGAATTTTAAGTCTCACTAGTATGATCTCATCATAGTCTTAAAACCATTGTCCTAATCTAAGAAGTTTATCATAAATATAATCAACAGCATATGATAAAACATAACGCCTTTATTCATATTTAAATGTCATGTACATGATTTGGACAAATCAAAAGAAAAAAACCTTTCGCAATACATATTGCGATTGGCTTGTAGAGCATTTACTCTTTCATATTGTACCTATTGGATGCAAATGGATCTACAAAAGGAAGATAGGTTCGGATGGAGAGGTAGAGACCTATAAGGCAAGGCTTGTGGCGAAAAGGTATAGTCAGCGCGAAGGCATTGACTATCAGGAGACCTTTTCACCTGTAGCCATGCTAAAATCTATCTGAACATTGCTTGCCATTGCAGCATTTCATGATTATGAAATCTGGCAGATGGATGTAAAAACTGCTTTCCTGAATGGATATCTTGATGAAGATATCTATATGGAACAGCCTTTGGGTTTCACTTCCAGTGATGGAGATCACAAGGTTTGCAAGCTGCAAAGGTCCATCTATGGACTAAAGCAAGCATCTCGGAGTTGGAACACTCGTTTCGATGATGCAATCAAAACGTTTGATTTCAACAAAAACGAAGAGGAACCGTGTGTTTACAAAAAGGTTAGTGGAAGTGCTGTCGTATTTCTCGTACTGTACGTGGACGACATCCTACTGATAGGGAATGATATTCCCATGCTAACCTCGGTCAAGGTCTGGTTGTCAAAAGAATTCTCCATGAAAGACCTTGGGGAAGCATCCTATATTTTGGGAATAAAGGTCTATAGAGATAGATCTAAAAGGATGCTTGGTCTTTCACAGAAGATGTACATAGAGGAGGTGCTGAAGAGGTTCAGCATGGAAAACTCCAAGAGGGGTCTCTTACCCCTAAGGCATGGAATTCATCTCTCCAAGAAGATGTGCCCCAACACATCTGAAGAGATTTAACGCATGAGCAAGATATCCTATGCATCGGCAATAGGGAGCCTTATGTATGCCATGCTATATACACGACCTGATATAGCCCTTGCTATGAGTGTCACAAGCAGATATCAGTCGAATCCAGGTGAAGAACACTGGACAGCTGTGAAGAATATTCTTAAGTACTTGAGAAGAACTAAAGATTTATTCTTGGTTTTTGGAGGTCATCAGAGTTAAAGGTAGAAGGGTACACAGATTCAGACTTCATGACTGATGTCGATGATAGAAAGTCAACATCTGGATATGTGTTCTTGTGCAATGGTGGTACGGTGAATTGGAAGAGTTCTAAACAACCGATTATTGCTGATTCTACTATGGAAGCTGAATACATCGCCGCCTCTGAAGCTGCTAAGGAAGGCTTCTGGTTCAAAAAATTCATTGCAGAGTTGGACGTGATGACATCAGATGCCATAACACTCTACTGCGATAATAATGCGCCATAGCTCTTGCTAAGGAACCAAGGTCTCATCAGAAGTCCAAGCACATAGAGCGGCGCTTCCATCTCATACGCGACTATGTTGAGAAGAAATATGTAGAGGTGCAGAGAGTAGACTCCGCGGATAACGTGGCAGATCCGTTCACTAAGCAGCTAAGTCAGCAAAAGACTGAAGCCCACCTTGAGAAGATGGGGCTTAGATATATGACTGATTGGCTTTAGTGCAAGTGGGAGATTGTTAGATGTATGCCCTAGAAGCCAATCTGGCTGACACATTGTTAATTCTAGGGACATAATTTTGTACTTGACTATTTATTATTGAATAAATAAAAGGCATCTTTTCATTCATATTATTTATGTGTCTATGAATCGTCCAAGAAATTAATAAGATGATGATGCATATTCTCAAGAGTTGAGAATTTGAGCCATGTATCATTGGTGATTAATTTTAAATGCTCCTGATCAATGGATCATCACAAGGACGGTGATCGATCTGATCAGTGCACAGATCACTTTCCTTCTGAATGGACGAGACTTGAGTCCATAGTGTAGGGACACTGAAGTAATAGTGCAGGTGCTTGTTAGAGAACAAGGGTACTGAGCGTGACCAAGACAAGAAGTCACTTGGATGTCTATCCACTCGTCAGTGACTTCCTTGATGTTGCAGTAGTGTGACTGGTCCTTTGACCTGCGGTGCTTCGGCTACTTACAGTGAGGTTATTGTAGTTTGACTGCACACATACATGGTCTCTAGACATATGGGTCCATGCAGTGTAGATTGGCTGCAGTAAGTTCACTGTAGGAGTAGGGTATGCACCTATAAGGAATCTATCGACCTTGATAGATAAGGAGAGATCCTATGTGATTTATAAGACTGAGTTCGTAAGACCTCGGCCGGGGCAGTATGCACAGTGGAAAAAGGGTTTTCCACTCTCGAACTTAAGTTGAATAAATCTTCACATATGACAGACGATGGGGTTTGACGAGTTGTCCATGACCTCCGTCCTGTAGGGATCCACGATAGTAGGACTGTATCACACGATAACTGCACCTAGAGGTTCATCATTCTATTCTACTGGGTAGCCACTACATGCTGCTAGGTGTCACTGGTGGATGGTGGGACTCACAGGGATTATCTCGATGATCGATAAACCCTAATGAGTAGAGTTGGAATCGTTCCAATCCATTGAAAGGAGTTTTCAATGATATCATGATAGAGATCATGATATATCTCACTACCAGTCAGAGTAGAACCTATGGGGTCACACACACTAGAAGTATTGACCGATTCGATGGTTGAATTGTGATTAGGAATCACAAGTAATCAATTCGATTGATATTCGGTTGAAGAAGGAACAAAGGAAATTAATTGGACTTAAAACAAGAGTCCTACTTCGAGTAGGATTCCTAGAGTCCTAATTGGATTAGGACTGGAAATCCTAGTTGGAGTACGACTGGAATTCCTACTTGGAATAAGATTCCTACAATCCTAATAAGATTAGGAGTTTTGAATTAGAATCGGATTCCTACTTGGAGTAGGATTCCTAGAGTCCTAATCAGATTAGGACTTCGGATTCAAATAGAGTCCTAATTGGATTAGGACTAAAATCAAATATGTCCTAATTTGGATTAGGGTTTCTTAAGTCACAATTAATTATTAGTCTAATGAATCAATAAGACTCCTAATTGGATTAGGATTGAAGAGTTCAATTGAGTCAAAATTGTTTTAAGTTCTAATTGGATTAGGACTTACCTAGATTGGACCCAAATTGGTTCACCCTTGGACTAAGCCTAATTGGATTAGGACTTAATCACATTAGGGCATCCAAATCCTTACTTAATGAGGAATAGGGCAACCATGAAGGAGGGGCACACGCCCCTCCTCCTTTCCTTTGCTTGGGGCGGCAACACAAGAGGGGCCGACGCCCCCCTTAAGGTAATCAAGGGCTCCTAATTTGTAGGAGCCCTTCATGCCTTTAAAAGGGCTTGTGGGTGGCACCTAGGGCAAACTTGGTCCTCCTCCTCTTCAAGCCGTACGCCTCCCTCTCCTCTCCTCTTGGTTCAGCTGCAAGCAACGGAAGAAAAGGAAAAGCCATTGGCGCCCCCCTCCTCTTCTCTTCCTCCTTCCAACGCAAGGAAAAGGAAGTAGGCTGCAAGGGCTTTGGTTCTTCATCCAGTTGCCTTCTTCTTCTTCCTCCTCTCAAGCACAATCAAGGGTTGATTGATAGAGAGGAAATCAGCCATCAAAAGAAGTCTTTGCAAGGGAGCTAGCACCCCGGGAAGACAAGAAAGCTTTGATCGGTCCTCTGCATCGTGTGGATACCCGTAGAGGCCGGACGTTTGAACGGCTTCAAACGAACCTTCATCCTAAAACCACGAACTTCAGTTTGCGGTGATCATCTACCCGCACAAGGTGAAGATCTGATCTTCTAAATGTTTTAAAATTTTTTAATTCTTGCCTAACTACGAACGGTTCATGAAACAACGTTCATGCGATGAACGTCGATCCCGCACATGCCTCTTCCGCTGCCATCTGATTTTTTTTTTTGAAATATCAGCGGCATGGGCGGGTTCCCAACAAGACCGCCTAGGCACCTATACAACACTCTTAACAACACTATCAAAAAGAATGTAAAGCATTTTGGCCAAAGTTTTTGAGAAAGGTTATTTCTGCAATAATCTCCTATTAGTAGTATTTTGGACACTTAAAAGTAAGATAGTCAAATCGAGAACCATTGTTACTAACTAACAAATATAGTCATTTCTGCAATTGCGTATCCCTTTTACTATAAAAAGAGAAAGAAGGCTTTATTCGGGCTCTAGATGCACTATCTACTAGACAATTGATATCGATAACAATATGGACAAGGCTTCTAAATCTATCCATTATCTTTTACTTTTCTCTTTTTCCTCCCCCTCCTTGGTGTAGACCTAATTAACTCTAGAGTTTATTTTAGTTTTATCAATCATTTTATGTTGTGTTTTCAATGATTTGATGTATCAATTAATGATGTATGAAATTGGACTATATGAATGTTGTTTTGTTTCATTCTTTTGATCTAGTTCTTTTCTTTGGTGGTTCTGATTTTTCTTGTTAGTTTATCCACTTGGTGGATTATGAAGTCCTTATGATCGAGTTACTGGATTTTTACAAGGGCATATGGATTGCTAAGAAAATGTTGTCAGTTGTATAATATTGTTTATCAAGTCTAATTTACATTGGTGACCCTTTTGCTATTAGCTTAAGCTTTTGCATTCTGACATATTGTTATCATGGTATCATAACTTTAGATTTTCTAGAAATCATGAGTTAAAATCCTTAAAATACAACCTTCCTAAAATTCGAACCCATTACCTCCTCCTAGAACATGGTTCTGAACATAATGGCAGATTGTCTTATGTGCTTATCTTTATACAAATTGATATGACTAATTATGTAGACTTGAGGACAGGTATTATAATATACAAGGCTACCATTATCTTGTTAGAAGTATATAATTTTCTTTCCTCATTTTTAAAATCTTCTATTTTTTTATTGATTTATTTTTTTATATTTGTTGTTCTACCATTACGCAGATTTTAGAATAAAAGTTTCAAATCCTCCCATCTCCCTTCCAATTTCTATTCTGTTGTAGAGAAGGATATGCCTAGCAAGTACAATCAGTTGGATCACACCAAGCCTCGTAGGAGCCAATGCATTCATAGATGAAGATCGCAGCATTATTAGCTTCTCGCCAATGGCTTTTCCATTAAAGACTATGTGAAGTTTATCCTACACTTTTCTCTTCTTGTTCATTGTGCTTCTCTCTATATAACTACGACTGTTGTGTGCATTGTTCGTGTTGATGAAAGAGTAGATGCCCTACAAGCCAATCACAATATGTATTGCGAAGGGTTTTTCTTTTGATTTGTCCAAATCATGTACATGACATTTAAATATGAATAAAGGCATTATATTTTATCATATGCTGTTGATTATATGTATGATAAACTCCTTAGATTAGGGCAATGGTTTTAAGACTATGATGAGATCATACTAGTGAGACTTAAAATCCTAAAATCCTAATCTTAAATATTCCCAGTCATTGGTACATTGAGTCGGGGATCAATGATTACCGGAAAGACTGGCATGTCTTATGTATGCTCGATGCAGAGGATGATTGATCTCACAATCATTTGTGTGGAGACACTAATACAAAGATATGGGTGCTCATTAGAAGAATGAGTTCACTGAATTGACCTACAAAGAGAAATCTTATGAAGTCTTACTTACATGTCAAAAGATGATTCTCTTAGTGGGAGTTGTGCAACTGATCCTTTGACCTGAGATCACCATGGTATCTTGTGCACATGAACCTATGTTTTGGTTTACACTCATTCATGACAATTAGTTATGTACGAGGTCTTCTGGATATGGTGGATTGTGTACGAAGATTATGAGTAGGTCAACAAGGAATTAATCACTTCTAGTAAGAGAAGATAGCATCCTATTTATTCTAATCATATGATAATTCAGGAAGCCTTTGATCAAAGCAGAATAAAAATTAGAAAGAGTTTCTAATGTTTCATTATTTGAATTATCATTAAAAGATTGAGAAAAATATGAATATGAAATTGAGTTTGACATATATTCATACTCATATACATATTTGGGATGCAGTTTGATTAAAGGATTGAACTGCATGGTAACTTGCCACTGAAGGGTATTTTTGGTATTTCTACCAAATTTCATATTTTCCGGGTAGACATGACACGTTGCTAGACGTCAATCTTGTCTTATAGGTTTGATCGAACTAAAGAGTTTAATTCGATCATCAATTAGAAAGGATTCTAATTGTTAAGTTCGGGTTCGCGCAGTTTGGACTTAAATCGATTAGAAGAGTTCTAATCAAGTTGGGTCAACTCGCACTCACACCTATTGCTGGCTAAGTATGGAACCCAATGGGTCACACACAAGAAAACTTATCAAGGGTCTAATTGGATTAGATCATGTTTGCAAGATAAACATCCTAGCAGGTGTTGCAAACCTTAGCTCCTGATTCGAACTGGATTCGAATCTGATTCGAATTGGATTCGAATCTGATTCTTAATTGATCTAATTTGATTAGATCATATTCTAATATGGGTTAGCCAAGAGTTGGCACCTAAATTGGCTTGATTTGAGTCTAATTGGATTAGATTTGATAAAACATTTAATTTTGACCGTTGGATCAACATTTGGATGAAGAGAAGGATCAAATGGATGGCGCCATGGATTAGAGCCATTGGATCTTCATCATGGGATGATGGGAGATCATGATCTCGTGATGGACTTGTGATATTGACTTAGTCAACATCAGATGGCATGAGAAAGAAGGGAATACGGTGAATTTAGAATGGCACCTCATGAAGAAGTGCCACTTGGATTGGATAAAGATGACACGTCATCATATCCTAACTACTTTCCCTTCAACCGCATCATTCTCTCTCTCCTTCTTTCTTATGGCGGCACCAATAAGGGCCTTTGGATCATCATCTAGCCTTGATCAATGGTTGAGAATGCTCCCTATTTTTCATGCGTGAGAAGAAATGAAGAGAGGCATGAGTACGGTGGATTTCATGAAGAGATGCTTAGGGAATGGATAAGGATGAAGCGCCATATCATAAGCACTTCATCTTATCCTAACTACTTCTGATATGCCCTCTCATCAAATGACACATCACTTGATCTCACGCCCCTCTTCATGCATGAATGGATGGCTACAATGCATCCGTACGCCATCTATAAATAGGGAATGCTCCCGGTGTTTTCAAATCATCGAAAATCAATCCAACTCTCTCTCTCTCATATCCCTTCTTTCTTACATTAGTTTCTTTCTTTCTAACATTGCTTCTAGTGTGTCCTAAGCCAAGACAAGGTGGTCTTCATTAGGACAAAAGGATTAGAAGTGATTTTAGAAGGCTAAAGAAAAATAGAAAGGAAGGAAAGCAAGCCATTAGAGTTCTTTAGAAGAATTCTGCATTAAGGATCAAAAGTCTTTGGAGCTAAAGTCTTGATCAAGTTTTCGTGTGGATCACCATTGGAGGGCGGACACTTGGACGCCTCGTGGAGATTGTACACTTTGGATTAGCTTTTGAGGTATTCTACTAATTCTGTATTTATTTTATATTATTTGATTGTAATCATTAAGGTGATCTAGGCTTAAAAGGGTTTCATGCATAGGGACTTTATTAAGAAAATTTTAAAATCCCTAGCTTCCGCTGCCCATTATGACATGCTAGAACCCTACAGTGGTATCAGAGCCATCCTTAATTGGTTCAATCAAATAATAATGCATGATGTATGATTATTAATTTACTATGAGATAGTAATGTCATATGCTTAATGAAATGCTGAAATATATGATTCATATATGATATGATATGTAATAAAATGTCATGATATGAAATTTTCCATATGAAAATATGTTGAAGCATGTTAATTAGTTGCTTATAATTTATACATGCTATGAGATAGCTATGATGCATGATAGCTTATTTTAGATATGTTAAATATATGTTACAATTAAAGAATGTGCTAGAGACTAGTAAGCCCTCAATAAAAATTATATTAAGTCATAGTGTTAAAAAATTTTAAGCTAACCCATTCTAGAACAATTAATCTAATTGGTGTCTAAGGAAAGCACTAAAGGTGGTTACTTAATTAGGACCTTACTCTTTGAGTAAGGGGAGCCTCCCACCTGCTTACCTGGCCAATTGTTTGATTGTCTATTATGGATAAGCTTAATATTGATATAATACTATTGATAGCCTTCCTTCATGCCTCGATATTATTATGTCAAGATCCATGCTAGTTTGTTGTGCTAACACAAAACTTGCAATGGGGACTGATGTTATACTGTCTTGGTGCATTAAGATGCTTATGGCATATTTTAATATATTGCCTTGTTGTGCAACCACAAGGGCAATATTATTCGAATATGACTATATGGAAATGAAGGGTTTGACTTAACTAAAATATTATTGTTTGTTGTGCTAACACAAGGCAATAAGTATTTTAAGAGGACAAGATAAAGTTGAGAATTGCATGAGATGCAATCGGAAAGAGTTTCCTACCTTTGAACTCATAAAGGTTTGTTGTGTAACCATAAGGCTTTTTATGATGAATTAGGATCTCAACCCTACTAAGAAAAATTATATTTTCACGTTTATCATAGGAGAGGGCTATGATATTCGATAAAAATAGTAGGAGACAAATTAGATTAAAGTCCTTATCTAATTGCAAACATGTCATCATGATTGGTCTGCTTATATTAGTTATGTTCTTGCATATGTAGAATTATTAAATGGCTTCTTCACTTTCACTAAGAGGCATCTTAGATGCCAACAAGTTGACCGGACCAAACTATGTGGACTGGTTGAGGAATTTAAAGATAGTACTCACTCAGGAGAAAATTTCCTATATACTTGAAACCCCTGATCTTGGAGATCTAGGGGATGATGCTACAGAAGAGGAGGTTGCCACACATAAGATGTGGAAAAATGACAGTTTGACTGTCAAATGTATCATACTTGCCTCTATGAGCAATGAATTACAGAGGCAACATGAAGGCATGGACACTCAATCCATACTTCTCAATTTAAAAGAGTTGTATGGAGAACAAAGCAGGACTGCTAGGTATGAGATATCTAAGCAGTTGTTCCGTGCTAGAATGAATGAAGGAACTCCAGTGCAAAACCATGTTCTTATGGTTATAGACTTAATCACTAGATTAAGTCAATTAGGTTTTGCTATGGATAGTGAGCTCAGTCAGGATTTGATCCTGCAATCACTGCCTGATTCATTCTCTCAGTTTGTTGTGAACTTTCACATGAACAAGCTGAACACCTCCCTGCCCGAGCTGTTAAATATGCTCAAAACAGCTGAAGGCCATATTAAGAAGGATAAAGGTCCACTCCTTCTTATAGATGGCACTTCTAAAAGGAAATCGGGAAATAAGGGTTCTAAGAAACGATTGAACCCCAAGAGTAGCATCAAAAAGAAAAAAGGAAAGAAAAACTCCGGATCAAGTACCTGTTTTCATTGCGGCAAAGCTGGCCACTGGAAAAGGAATTGCAAGAGTTTTCTTGCAAGTATGAAGACTGATGCAAGAGTTGCATCAAAAGGTATGTTTATGTTACATGCCAACTTGTCATTAAGTTCTTCAAATTCAAATTCATGGGTATTGGATACCGGCTGTGGTTTTCACATTTGCAAATCTTTGCATGGACTACAGAAAATTAAAATTTTGAAGAAAGGTGACTTCGAGCTGTATGGCGCTGGAGGAGAGTCCATCCAGGCTGAAGCTGTTGGAACCTACAACTTGGAGTTACCTTCGGGAGAGCTCCTACAATTAGAAGATTGTTATTATATGCCCAAAATTATTAGAAATGTAATTTCCATTCCTTTGTTGTTAAAGAAAGGATTTGAAATTAATGGAAAGGGCAATGGTTGCTCTATTTATTTTTCTAATAAGCATCTTTGCAATGGCATTATGGAAAATGGTCTTCTTGTTTTATTACTTAATGACAATGTCTTTCATATTAATAAAAGCAATAAAAGAAAGAGAGAGGAAGTAAATAACACCCTTCTTTGGCATTGCCGACTTGGTCACATAAGTGAATCAAGAATCAACAAGTTATACAAAGAAGAGTTATTTGATCCTTATGATTATGAATCATTAGGAACTTGTGAATCTTGTCTTATGGGTAAAATGACTAAGTCTCCATTCACTGGACATGGAGAAAGGGCAAGTGAGTTATTAGGACTTATACACACAGATGTATGTGGTCCTATGACAACTCCAGCTAGAGGTGGATACTCTTACTTCATCACATTCACTGATGATTTATCAAGATTCGGATATGTGTATCTTATGAAACATAAATCCGAAGCTTTTGATAAGTTTAAAGAGTATCAAAGTATGGTTGAAAAACAAACCGGAAAGTGTATTAAAATCCTTCGATCTGATCGAGGAGGTGAATACCTTTCTAGTGAATTTTTAAATCATCTTAAAGAAAAGGGCATTCTCTCTGAATGGACACCTCCGTATACGCCACAATTAAATGGTGTAGCTGAACGGAGGAATCGTACTTTATTAGATATGGTACGGTCCATGATGTGCTTTACTGATCTTCCTATTTCCTTCTGGGGTTTTGCCCTAGAGACTGCTGCACTAATATTAAACAGGGTACCTTCTAAGTCTGTACCTAGCACTCCATATGAGATATGGAGAGGAAAGAAGCCTAATCTTAAGTATCTTAAGATATGGGGTTGTCAAGCTTATGTCAAAAGAAATTTTGGACACAAGCTAAGTGCTAGATCAGATAAATATATTTTTGTAGGTTATCCTAAAGATAGTATAGGATACATCTTCTATCATCCTACCGAACAAAAAGTTTTTGTAGGTAGGCATGCCATTTTCTTAGAAAAAGAGTTTATCTTAGAAAAGGGCAAGGATAGAAAAATAGAACTTGAAGAAGTTCAAGACCTACAAATAGAAACACAAGAAATTCTTCAACCAGATGTACCCATTGATGAGGTACAACCACAACACACATCTCCTCTCCGAAGGTCAGATAGAGTGCGAAGAGCACCTGAGAGATATGGGTTCATCATTGAAAATGATGAAGCCCACATTGTTCAGAATAATGATCCTCTGACCTATTTGGAAGCTGTCATGAGTAATGACTCTGACAAATGGCTAGAAGCCATGAAATCCGAAATAGATTCTATGTATACCAACCAAGTATGGACTTTGGTTGATGCACCAGAGGGTGTAAACCCTATAGGTTGCAAATGGGTCTATAAGAAAAAGATTGGAGCAGATGGCCAAGTTGAAACCTACAAGGCTAGATTGGTGGCAAAAGGTTTCAGGCAAAAGCAAGGAATTGACTATGATGAAACTTTTTCGCCAGTAGCTATGCTCAAATCTATTCGGATTTTGCTTGCAATAGCTGCATACTATGATTATGAAATCTGGCAGATGGATGTCAAAACCGCCTTCCTTAATGGTTATCTTGAGGAAGAAGTTTACATGACACAGCCAGAAGGATTTGTCTCAAGTAAGAGAGCAAATCAAGTATGCAAGCTTAAGAGATCCATTTATGGATTAAAGCAAGCATCGAGGAGTTGGAACATCCGTTTTGATACAACAGTCAAAGAGTTTGGTTTTATCAAAAATGTGGATGAACCATGTGTGTACAAGAAGACTAGTGGGAGTGCCATTGTCTTCTTAATATTGTATGTAGATGACATACTGATCATTGGAAATGATATTCCAATGTTACAATCGGTCAAGACTTGGCTGTCAAAAAGCTTTTCTATGAAAGACTTGGGAGAAGCATCCTACATACTTGGTATAAAGATCTATAGAGATAGATCTAAAAGGATGCTAGGCTTGTCCCAGTCTAGGTACATAGATAATGTGCTGAAAAGATTCAGCATGGAAGAAAGTAAAAGAGGTTATTTGCCTATGAGTCATGGCATACGTCTCTCTAAGAAGATGTCTCCTAAGACATCTGAAGAGAGGAATAGAATGAATTCTATTCCCTATGCTTCGGCAATAGGATCGATTATGTATGCTATGCTATGTACTAGGCCTGATGTTGCTTATGCCTTAGGCATAACAAGTAGATTTCAGGCTGATCCAGGAGAGGATCATTGGATAGCTGTGAAAAATATTCTTAAGTACTTGAGAAGGACTAAAGATATTTTTTTAGTTTATGGAGGATCTGAGTTGAAACTAGAAGGATTTTCTGATTCTAGTTTTCAATCAGATCCAGATGATAGCAAGTCCACTTCAGGGTATGTCTTTACCCTAAATGGTGGTGCAGTGAGCTAGAAGAGTTCCAAACAGCAAACTGTAGCTGACTCAACTACTGAGGCAGAATACATTGCTGTAAGTGAAGCCGCTAAGGAAGCTGTCTGGATGAAGAAGTTCATCTCTGAGTTAGGAGTAGTTCCCGAGATTGCTGGACCAGTTCCAATTTATTGTGATAACACTGGAGCTGTTGCTCAAGCGAAGGAACCAAGGTCTCATCACAAATCTAAGCACATTCTAAGACGCTTCCATCTTGTTCGAGAGATTGTCGAGAGACAAGACATAGTCATTGAACGAGTAGACACCAAGAACAACCTAGCAGACCCGTTCACTAAAGCTCTACCACAACAGCAGTTCGATCGCCACCTCGATTGTATGGGGATAAAATATAAGAGCGATTGGCTTTAGTGCAAGTGGGAGATTGAAAGAGTAGATCCCCTACAAGCCAATCGCAATATGTATTGCGAAGGGTTTTTCTTTTGATTTGTCCAAATCATGTACATGACATTTAAATATGAATAAAGGCATTATATTTTATCATATGCTGTTGATTATATGTATGATAAACTCCTTAGATTAGGGCAATGGTTTTAAGACTATGATGAGATCATACTAGTGAGACTTAAAATCCTAAAATCCTAATCTTAAATATTTCCAGTCATTGGTACATTGAGTCGGGGATCAATGATTACCGGAAAGACTGGCATGTCTTATGTATGCTCGATACAGAGGATGATTGATCTCACAATCATTTGTGTGGAGACACTAATACAAAGATATGGGTGCTCATTAGAAGAATGAGTTCACTGAATTGACCTACAAAGAGAAATCTTATGAAGTCTTACTTACATGTCAAAAGATGATTCTCTTAGTGGGAGTTGTGCAACTGATCCTTTGACCTGAGTGTTAGATGTATGCCCTAGAAGCCAATTTGGCTGACACATTGTTGATTCTAGGGACATAATTTTGTACTTGACTATTTATTATTGAATAAATAAAAGGCATCTTTTCATTCATATTGTTTATGTGTCTATGAATCGTCCAAGAAATTAATAAGATGATGATACATATTCTCAAGAGTTGAGAATTTGAGCCATGTATCATTGGTGATTAGTTTCTAAATGCTCTTGATCAATGGATCATCACGAGGACGGTGATCGATCCGATCAGTGCACAGATCACTTTCCTTCTGGATGGACGAGACTTGAGTCCACAGTGTAGGGACACTGAAATGATAGTGCAGGTGCTTGTTAGAGAACAAGGGTACTGAGCGTGACCAAGACAAGAAGTCACTTGGATGTCTATCCACTCGTCAGTGACTTGCTTGATGTTGCAGTAGTGTGACTGGTCCTTTGACCTGCGGTGCTTCGGCTACTCACAGTGAGGTTATTGTAGTTTGACTGCACACATACATGGTCTCTAGCCATATGGGTCCATGCAGTGTAGATTGGCTGCAGTAAGTTTACTGTAGGAGTAGGGTATGCACCTATATGGAATCTATCGACCTTGATAGATAAGGAGAGATCCTATGTGATTTATAAGACTGAGTTCGTAAGACCTCGGCCGGGGCAGTATGCACAGTGGAGAAAGAGTTTTCCACTCTCGAACTTAAGTCGAATAAATTTTGACATATGACAGACGAAGGGGTTTGACGAGTTATCCATGACCTCCGTCTTGTAGGGATCCACGATAGAAGGACTGTAACACATGACAACTGCACCTAGAGGTTCATCATTCTATTCTGCTGGGTAGCCACTACATGCTGCTAGGTGTCACTAGTGGATGGTGGGACTCATAGGGATTATCTTGATGATCGATAAACCCTAATGAGTAGAGTTGGAATCGTTCCAACCCATTGAAAGGAGTTTTCAATGATACTGAGATGGAGATCTCAATATGTCTCATTACCAGTCAGATTAGAACCTATGAGGTCACACACATTAGAGGTTCTGATTATTAGGATTGTCGATTTGTGATTTGGAATCACAATGTCAATTGTCAATAAGATTGATGTACAAAATAACCCACTAAGAGTTAGTGAGTTAAATGGAAGAATTAAATAATTATAATTAGATTATAATTAAGTCTTTTGCTGATTAATTGAGTCAAATTATGTTGGGTCTGACCCAAAGAAATTTGACTCAAATCCTAGTCAAAAGTTGGCTAGATCGAGTCCTTGAAAATCCTGCCAAATTCAGCCTTTTTTCCTATTATTGGAGCCTCCCTCTTGATGCCTTATTTTGAGGGGTCAAAATAGGCAAGAGGGGGCAGCCAAGAGGACAAGGAGGGGCGTGGCCCCCTCTCCTTCTTTGCTGGGAGCCAACGCCCCTTGATTCTTTCCAAGAATCAAGGGGCCCGCCAATAAAGAAAGGCACCAGGAAACCTATTAGGAATAGGTTTCCTGGCGCATAGGGTTTTGAACCCCATAAAAAGGGAGCCCCACGTCCCATGTTTGAAGAGAAGAACTTCTCCCAGCCGTGGGGCAGCAAGAAGGAATTTTTGGGATTTTTAAATCAGCAAATAGGGAGAGAAAAGAATAAAAAAAGGTGAAGGGTTTTCTTCTTCCTTTTGAAGGCTGCACAAGGTGGGATCCTTGTGATTTCTTCTTCCTTCTTCTTCGACATCCAAGAGAGGCTTTTGCAAGGAGCTAGCACCCCGGTGAAGCCCCATCTCTGATCTTCAGCAACCTCGTGTGGATACTTGTAGAGGCCGGACGTTTGTGCGGCTACAAGGAACCAAACCACGATCATCGGTTGCGGTGTTCTTCTACCCGCACAAAGGTGAAGATGAGATCTTCATTTGAAATTTTATATTTCTGATTTTCTAGTAGTTTAACAATTCATAATTAATTATTAGATCTTAGTTTAGTCCCCATCTTAATTCAAAAGGGTTCTGAATCGTTTTGATTCAGAAAAATTTTGAAATCTACCCGATCCTGTTCCGGCGTATGCGATGCACCGGGCCCGGCATGCGGATTCCGCCGCGAACGTCGCGCCGCTGTGGGGCAATCCAACAGTGGTATCAGAGCCATGGTTTTGGGGATCCAATTAAGATAATAGTTAATTAATTATGAATTAGTTCTGATTTTTTAATTATTATGCATGCTGAAAAATTCTGCGTGCTGAAATTTTGTGTTGCTGAAAATTTTCAGCATGCTGATTTTGTTAGATCGATCATGCGATGTTAGTTTTAAAATTATGATATGATTATGATGTTTAAAATTAAGGTATTGCATGATCTGGATCTCAGATGGTTGCATAATAAAATTAAAATCAGATTAGATAAAATCATGCATGAGATGCATGTGGTGATGATCATAGGATTCAAACCCTTTTGGTATCGAATGTAATGACCTGCGATGTGATCTGTAATGTCATGTAATTTTGTAGATGCTTGCATGCATCTTATTTTATATTTTGAGAGGCCTGCGTGCCTTCTAAAAGGAGATGTAATTTATTTTATTTTTATTTTACATCTGGTTATATTTCTGTGATGTGATGTACATCAACGATCAAGTTGAAGCAAAGGCATGAGATGAAAGGTGATCTAAGCAGTTGATGGCGATGGGATCAAGAGTTGATCAAGGATCGAATCAAGGAGGCTTGGAACCAATTCAAGAGTTGAAGACCACTTGATCGATTGATGTGCATGTGCTTGTAATACGACCTAATTAGAATCCATGATCATCACCTAGTTAAAGTTTAGCTTTAATTTGATGCTGCGATTATAACTGCCTGTGATGTACCGTTTGCATGTGATGTGAATGAGAGTCGGGTAGATAGGTTTACATGTGATGTAGCAAACCCAATTGAGACCTAAATCAAAACCTCCTCAATCAAGTCGAGAGTGAACCGACATGAGCAAGTCATATTAGATTAATTGATCTAATTGGTGTCTAGGAAAGCATGAAAGGTGGTTACTTAATTAGGACCTTACTCTCTGAGTAAGGGGAGCCTCCCACCTGCTTACCTGGCCAATTGTTCGATTACCTCTTATGAAGAGCTCAAGTTGCAAACACTAAGACCTGATTAACCAATATTAAGTCAATAGGTCTTCCACTGTAGTAGAGCTGCTAAGGTCTTTCTGATGTTGATTTGTCTCGGCTGGACACAGTGGTCAAGTTGCATCGGGGGGCTGGACCTCTCTATAGACATGAGATGTTGTAGGGTAAAGGTGGGGTTGGGCACCAATAACTGTTAGGTGAGGACCCAATGACGACTTTATTCCTACGGTTATACGGTGGGTCTGACTTAACTAAGAAATGGGACCAATAACTGTTAGGTGAGGTTTTCATGGCTTAGAGACCAAGTTACACTGCAACATGCTTGAGAAGCATTGTACAAGAGTTGTACATTCATCAATCTATGTGTCACCAATAACTGTTAGGTGAGGTGGCATGTAAATTGGTGGGACCGCAGTACCCACTAGAAATCCTAGTCGTGTGGGATTTCCGTTTCCCTACCAGGGGAGTGTGAGGGATTCGAGAAAATAGTGGGAGTTACATTTGTTCTAAAAGACCTTAGAACAGATTAGGATCAAGTACAAAAGTCTAACTAGAATCTTTACTCTCTGCAGATACAATGTCGGCTTCAAACCCTTTGATCCGTATTCTTGAGACCAACCGACTGACCGGAACCAATTACAAGGACTGGCTTAGAAATCTCAAAATTGTTTTGGATTGTGAGAAAATAGGCTACATACTCGATTCAGATATCCCCACACTACCAACACGTCCTACTGATGTTCAGCGTGAGATGCATAAAAAGTGGTTGGATGATGACATTAGAGTAAAATGCTATATGATGGCATCCATGTCTAATGAACTCCAATGCCAGCATGAAAATATGAAGACTGCTAGGGACATACTGGCACACCTGCAAGAGTTGTATGGTGAGCAGAGTCGCACAGCTCGTTTTGAAGTGTCCAAGAGGCTCTTCAAAGCGAAGATGCGCGAAGGGCAGTCTGTCCATGATCACGGTCTGACCATGATCAAGGACCTAGAGGAGCTTGAGAAGCTCGGTATGGACATGCACAAGGAATTACAAGTGGATTTGATCCTACAGTCACTTCCTGATTCATTTGGTCAGTTTATAGTAAACTACCACATGAATAAGATTGAATGCACTAAGACTGAACTAATCAACATGTTGGTAACTGCTGAGGGAGCCTTGAAAGGTTCAAGGGGCAATGTCCTTGCTGCTGAGTTGACTTCTGGTTCCAAGAGAAAGTCTACTTGGAAGAAAAAGAAGCCTGCTAAGAAGCAGAAGAAGGACAAGAAGCCAAAGAAGGAAGTTCAAAAGAAAAAGGCTAACGACAAAGGAAAATATTTCCACTGCAATGTCGAAGGCCACTGGAAGAGAAACTGTCCTTCATACCTCGAGAGCCTGAAGAACAAGAAAGGTGACACACCTTCAGAAGGTATAGGCTTGCTCATAATTGAAACTAATCTAACGGTTTCTTCTACTTCTAGTTGGGTTATAGATTCTGGTTCTAGTGCTCATTTGTGCACTACCATGCAAGGTCTAAAGGAAAGTAGAAGGCTGGCGGAAGGTGCGGTAACCCTTCGGATTGGCAACGGGGCAAAAGTTGCTGCTGTGGCTGTGGGCACCTACCATCTGCGACTACCGTCTGGATTTAGTTTAATACTTAGAGACTGCTATTATGTACCTGCTGCTAGCAGAAATTGGATTTCTGTTTCATGTCTAGCACAGGAAGGTCATGTTTTTACATTTGACAATGACTGCTGTTCTATTTATTTAAGAAATAAAATAGTCGCACGTGGTTTCATGATTGACAGTCTCTATCATTTACATATGGATGTATCTGTAAATATTACCGAGCAAGATGTGAGTGCCAAAGGATCCAAAAGATCCAGAGATGAGATAAACCAAAGATATTTGTGGCACTTCAGGCTTGGCCATATTGGAGAAGACAGAATGAACAAAATGGATAAAGATGGGCTTCTCGGCTCATTGACTTCCGAGTCATATCCAGTTTGCGAGTCCTGTCTTCAAGGAAAGATGGCTAGACTGCCCTTTGTAGGACATGGGGAGAGGACCACTGAAATACTTACCCTAGTACATACAGATGTATGTGGCCCATTCGATGTGCTAGCCAGGGGACGATATTCTTACTTCATTACCTTTACCGATGATTATTCACGGTATGGGTATGTGTATCTTATGAGACACAAGTCTGAGTCTTTTGAAAAGTTCAAAGAGTTCAAGAATGAAGTAGAAAAACAAACTGGAAAACCTCTTAAGGCTCTTCGATCAGATCGAGGAGGAGAATACCTTAGTGGGGAATTCCGGAACTATCTCAAAGAAAACGGCATAGTCTCACAATGGACACCTCCAGGTACACCTCAACTCAACGGGGTGTCAGAGAGGAGGAATCGGACCCTATTGGATATGGTCAGGTCCATGATGAGCTTCACTGATTTACCTATGTTCCTTTAGGGAGATGCCTTACTCACAGCGATTTATTTATTGAATAGAGTTCCCTCTAAATCCGTTCCTACCACATCGTATGAGATATGGCATGGTAAGAAACCAAGTCTGGGTCATCTCAAGATTTGGGGATGTCCAGCCCACGTCAAGAGACTACAGGCAGACAAGTTAGAGGCTAGGACCATAAGTGCTCGTTTTATAGGATATCCTAAAGAGTCATTAGGATACAATTTTTACGTCTCAGAGGATCACAATGTGTTTGTGAGCCGTCATGCCATCTTCTTGGAAAATCAGTTTATCCTTGATAGAGGCAGTGGGAGGAAAATTGAGCTTGAAGAGAAAGTCTCTGAAAAGCAACGAGTCATGGATCCTATAGAACCTATTCATAAGGAGCCAGTACACGATGTCCCTCGACCACCTCGTAGATCTAGTAGGGTCTCCCATCCTCCCGATAGATACTTAGGTATACTAGAAGAGGATACCGAGGAAATGTTCCTAGTGGGAGATAGGGATCACATACAGGATCCCAAAACCTACAACGAGGCGATATCTGATATCGATTCCGAGAAATGGCTGGAAGCTATGAAGTCAGAGATAGACTCCATGCATTCCAACCAAGTCTGGACCTTAGTAGACCCACCAGAAGGTATTGTACCTATTGGATGCAAATGGATCTACAAAAGGAAAATAGGTTCGGATGGAGAGGTAGAGACCTATAAGGCAAGGCTTGTGGCGAAAGGGTATAGTCAGCGCGAAGGCATTGACTATCAGGAGACCTTTTCACCTGTAGCCATGCTAAAATCCATCCGAACATTGCTTGCCATTGCAGCATTTCATGATTATGAAATCTGGCAGATGGATGTGAAAACTGCTTTCCTGAATGGATATCTTGATGAAGATATCTATATGGAACAGCCTTTGGGTTTCACTTCCAGTGATGGAGATCACAAGGTCTGCAAGCTGCAAAGGTCCATCTATGGACTAAAGCAAGCATCTCGGAGTTGGAACACTCGTTTCAATGAAGCAATCAAAACGTTTGATTTCATCAAAAATGAAGAGGAACCGTGTGTTTACAAAAAGGTTAGTGGGAGTGCTGTCGTTTTTCTCGTACTGTACGTAGATGACATTCTCCTGATTGGGAATGATATTCCCATGCTAACCTCGGTCAAGGTCTGGTTGTCAAAAGAATTCTCCATGAAAGACCTTGGGGAAGCATCCTATATTTTGGGAATAAAGGTCTATAGAGATAGATCTAAAAGGATGCTTGGCCTGTCACAGAAAATGTACATAGAGGAGGTGCTGAAGAGGTTCAGCATGGAAAACTCCAAGAGGGGTCTCTTACCCCTTAGGCATGGAATTCATCTCTCCAAGAAGATGTGCCCCAACACATCTGAAGAGATTCAACGCATGAGCAAGATTCCCTATGCATCGGCAATAGGAAGCCTCATGTATGCCATGCTGTGTACACGACCTGATATAGCTCTTGCTGTGAGTGTCACAAGCAGATATCAGTCGAATCCAGGTGAAGAACACTGGACAGCTGTGAAGAATATTCTTAAGTACTTGAGAAGAACTAAAGATTTATTCTTGGTTTTTGGAGGATCATCAGAGTTAAAAGTAGAAGGGTACACAGATTCAGACTTCATGACTGATGTCGATGACAGGAAGTCAACATCTGGATATGTGTTCTTGTGCAATGGTGGTGCGGTAAATTGGAAGAGTTCTAAACAACCGATCATTGCTGATTCTACTATGGAAGCCGAATACATCGCCGCCTCTGAAGCTGCTAAGGAAGGCTTCTGGTTCAAGAAATTCATTGCAGAGTTGGACGTGATGACATCAGATGCCATAACACTCTACTGCGATAATAATGGCGCCATAGCCCTTGCTAAGGAGCCAAGGTCTCATCAGAAGTCTAAGCATATAGAGCGGCGCTTCCATCTCATACACGACTATGTTGAGAAGAAATATGTAGAGGTGCAGAGAGTAGACTCCGCGGATAACGTGGCAGACCCGTTCACTAAGCAGCTGAGTCAGCAAAAGACTGAAGCCCACCTTGAGAAGATGGGCCTAAGATATATGACCAATTGGCTTTAGTGCAAGTGGGAGATTGTTAGATGTATGCCCTAGAAGCCAATTTGGCTGACACATTGTTGATTCTAGGGACATAATTTTGTACTTGACTATTTATTATTGAATAAATAAAAGGCATCTTTTCATTCATATTGTTTATGTGTCTATGAATCGTCCAAGAAATTAATAAGATGATGATACATATTCTCAAGAGTTGAGAATTTGAGCCATGTATCATTGGTGATTAGTTTCTAAATGCTCTTGATCAATGGATCATCACGAGGACGGTGATCGATCCGATCAGTGCACAGATCACTTTCCTTCTGGATGGACGAGACTTGAGTCCACAGTGTAGGGACACTGAAATGATAGTGCAGGTGCTTGTTAGAGAACAAGGGTACTGAGCGTGACCAAGACAAGAAGTCACTTGGATGTCTATCCACTCGTCAGTGACTTGCTTGATGTTGCAGTAGTGTGACTGGTCCTTTGACCTGCGGTGCTTCGGCTACTCACAGTGAGGTTATTGTAGTTTGACTGCACACATACATGGTCTCTAGCCATATGGGTCCATGCAGTGTAGATTGGCTGCAGTAAGTTTACTGTAGGAGTAGGGTATGCACCTATATGGAATCTATCGACCTTGATAGATAAGGAGAGATCCTATGTGATTTATAAGACTGAGTTCGTAAGACCTCGGCCGGGGCAGTATGCACAGTGGAGAAAGAGTTTTCCACTCTCGAACTTAAGTCGAATAAATTTTGACATATGACAGACGAAGGGGTTTGACGAGTTATCCATGACCTCCGTCTTGTAGGGATCCACGATAGAAGGACTGTAACACATGACAACTGCACCTAGAGGTTCATCATTCTATTCTGCTGGGTAGCCACTACATGCTGCTAGGTGTCACTAGTGGATGGTGGGACTCATAGGGATTATCTTGATGATCGATAAACCCTAATGAGTAGAGTTGGAATCGTTCCAACCCATTGAAAGGAGTTTTCAATGATACTGAGATGGAGATCTCAATATGTCTCATTACCAGTCAGATTAGAACCTATGAGGTCACACACATTAGAGGTTCTGATTATTAGAATTGTCGATTTGTGATTTGGAATCACAATGTCAATTGTCAATAAGATTGATGTACAAAATAACCCACTAAGAGTTAGTGAGTTAAATGGAAGAATTAAATAATTATAATTAGATTATAATTAAGTCTTTTGCTGATTAATTGAGTCAAATTATGTTGGGTCTGACCCAAAGAAATTTGACTCAAATCCTAGTCAAAAGTTGGCTAGATCGAGTCCTTGAAAATCCTGCCAAATTCAGCCTTTTTTCCTATTATTGGAGCCTCCCTCTTGATGCCTTATTTTGAGGGGTCAAAATAGGCAAGAGGGGGCAGCCAAGAGGACAAGGAGGGGCGTGGCCCCCTCTCCTTCTTTGCTGGGAGCCAACGCCCCTTGATTCTTTCCAAGAATCAAGGGGCCCGCCAATAAAGAAAGGCACCAGGAAACCTATTAGGAATAGGTTTCCTGGCGCATAGGGTTTTGAACCCCATAAAAAGGGAGCCCCACGTCCCATGTTTGAAGAGAAGAACTTCTCCCAGCCGTGGGGCAGCAAGAAGGAATTTTTGGGATTTTTAAATCAGCAAATAGGGAGAGAAAAGAATAAAAAAAGGTGAAGGGTTTTCTTCTTCCTTTTGAAGGCTGCACAAGGTGGGATCCTTGTGATTTCTTCTTCCTTCTTCTTCGACATCCAAGAGAGGCTTTTGCAAGGAGCTAGCACCCCGGTGAAGCCCCATCTCTGATCTTCAGCAACCTCGTGTGGATACTTGTAGAGGCCGGACGTTTGTGCGGCTACAAGGAACCAAACCACGATCATCGGTTGCGGTGTTCTTCTACCCGCACAAAGGTGAAGATGAGATCTTCATTTGAAATTTTATATTTCTGATTTTCTAGTAGTTTAACAATTCATAATTAATTATTAGATCTTAGTTTAGTCCCCATCTTAATTCAAAAGGGTTCTGAATCATTTTGATTCAGAAAAATTTTGAAATCTACCCGATCCTGTTCCGGCGTATGCGATGCACCGGGCCCGGCATGCGGATTCCGCCGCGAACGTCGCGCCGCTGTGGGGCAATCCAACACTGAGATCACCATGGTATCTTGTGCACATGAACCTATGTTTTGGTTTACACTCATTCATGACAATAAGTTATGTACGAGGTCTTCTGGATATGGTGGATTGTGTACGAAGATTATGAGTAGGTCAACAAGGAATTAATCACTTCTAGTAAAAGAAGATAGCATCCTATTTATTCTAATCATATGATAATTCAGGAAGCCTTTGATCAAAGCAGAATGAAAATTAGAAAGAGTTTCTAATATTTCATTATTTGAATTATCATTAAAAGATTGAGAAAAATATGAATATGAAATTGAGTTTGACATATATTCATACTCATATACATATTTAGGATGCAGTTTGATTAAAGGATTGAATTGCATGGTAACTTGCCACTGAAGGGTATTTTTGGTATTTCCACCAAATTTCATATTTTCCGGGTAGACATGACACGTTGCTAGACGTCAATCTTGTCTTATAGGTTTGATCGAACTAAAGAGTTTAATTCGATCATCAATTAGAAAGGATTCTAATTGTTAAGTTCGGGTTCGCGCAGTTTGGACTTAAATCGATTAGAAGAGTTCTAATCAAGTTGGGTCAACTCGCACTCACACCTATTGCTGGCTAAGTATGGAACCCAATGGGTCACACACAAGAAAACTTATCAAGGGTCTAATTGGATTAGATCATGTTTGCAAGATAAACATCCTAGCAGGTGTTGCAAACCTTAGCTCCTGATTCGAACTGAATTCGAATCTGATTCGAATTGGATTCGAATCTGATTCTTAATTGATCTAATTTGATTAGATCATATTCTAATATGGGTTAGCCAAGAGTTGGCACCTAAATTGGCTTGATTTGAGTCTAATTGGATTAGATTTGATAAAACATTTAATTTTGACCGTTGGATCAACATTTGGATGAAGAGAAGGATCAAATGGATGGCGCCATGGATTAGAGCCATTGGATCTTCATCATGGGATGATGGGAGATCATGATCTCGTGATGGACTTGTGATATTGACTTAGTCAACATCAGATGGCGTGAGAAAGAAGGGAATACGGTGAATTTAGAATGGCGCCTCATGAAGAAGTGCCACTTGGATTGGATAAAGATGACACGTCATCATATCCTAACTACTTTTCCTTCAACCGCATCATTCTCTCTCTCCTTCTTTCTTATGGCGCCACCAATAAGGGCCTTTGGATCATCATCTAGCCTTGATCAATGGTTGAGAATGATCCCTATTTTTCATGCGTGAGAAGAAATGAAGAGAGGCATGAGTACGGTGGATTTCATGAAGAGATGCTTAGGGAATGGATAAGGATGAAGCGCCATATCATAAGCACTTCATCTTATCCTGACTACTTCTGATATGCCCTCTCATCAAATGACACATCACTTGATCTCACGCCCCTCTTCATGCATGAATGGATGGCTACAATGCATCCGTACGCCATCTATAAATAGGGAATGCTCCCGGTGTTTTCAAATCATCGGAAATCAATCCAACTCTCTCTCTCTCATATCCCTTCTTTCTTACATTAGTTTCTTTCTTTCTAACATTGCTTCTAGTGTGTCCTAAGCCAAGACAAGGTGGTCTTCATTAGGACAAAAGGATTAGAAGTGATTTTAGAAGGCTAAAGAAAAATAGAAAGGAAGGAAAGCAAGCCATTAGAGTTCTTTAGAAGAATTCTGCATTAAGGATCAAAAGTCTTTGGAGCTAAAGTCTTGATCAAGTTTTCGTGTGGATCACCATTGGAGGGCGGACACTTGGACGCCTCGTGGAGATTGTACACTTTGGATTAGCTTTTGAGGTATTCTACTAATTCTGTATTTATTTTATATTATTTGATTGTAATCATTAAGGTGATCTAGGCTTAAAAGGGTTTCATGCATAGGGACTTTATTAAGAAAATTTTAAAATCCCTAGCTTCCGCTGCCCATTATGACATGCTAGAACCCTACAGTTGAAGCCTCATTGCTTCATGGTACTCGAACTTTGATATAAATAGATGGCTGGTGGTCGGAAGAAGAAATAGAGATAGAACCAAAATTAGAATCAGTCTAGGGCTGATGTTCATGAAGAGCCACATTGATGAAATGAATACCAAGATATTGAGATAGAAGAATTGATAAGGTAAGTAGATCTCTCGACCATGTATTTGGCTTTTGTCGAGGATCGAACTTCTTTAGACCACACTATGAAGATGATTATGTTGATGATCATGTTGAGGATCGCGTTACATAGCCATCTGATTTGACAATCAAATCCTTGAAGGAGTTATACGTTAGGGACCTTTCAGATGGGGTGACAAAGATACTGGATTGTTTGAACACCTTCGCATGCATCATTGAATACAAGGATGTGTCCTAGAAGAGAAGAAGGTGAAGTTGGTATCTTGAAAATTTAGAGACCAAGCTTTAGCTTGGTGGGAGCAATTCTAGAAAAGATCATGAGTGGAGGGGCAAACCACACAGCATCTACCTTTCAACTATACCCAAAACTTGTACCAACACCTCTAGAATTTTCAACATGGCAACAGATCTATTGTGATTACATTGAAGCACACTATCAGTTCATTGCTAGAAACAAGTTTATGGTGATGGAGCAATAGATGACCATATACATAGGTGGGCTGCACCAATCAATCCAAGACACCCTCAATCTGCACTTGGACTGTGCATGAGGCATATGATCATGCTATTATTGAAGAGAAGCAGCAAAACCAAAGGATGTTCCAATCTATTGGACAAGATAGTAGATCAAAAGAGATGCATGGAGCTGATGTTTAAAGAAATCCTAGTCGGGGAAGACCTGATATCCTACCATGCCGAGGTGGCCAAAAAGACTCAAGATAGTGGTTCAAATCTCCGTTGTTACAATTATGGAAAGATAGCTCATACATAAAATAAGGGCACAAAAGGTCAATTTTTCCTCCAAAATAATAGCTATTAGTTGAAGGTAATGAAGGATCTGATGTACATGAGGACGATATGGGCCCAACCTATGATGAAGTTGACAATGTAGGAGATGAAGGGGATTGAAGGGAGATATTGATAAGTCGCTTGTTATCAGAAATAGTCTTATGGCTAAGTTTGCAAGGTCGTAATGAATAGAGAAAGCTAGGAGAATGTCACATCTCAAGAGGCTATTACAAAGTAACTCTACCTATAGAGAAGCATCCTTGGCCTTATAAGCTTTCTTGGTTCCAGAAGGAAAGTGATATAACCATAGATAGTGGATGTTTGGTATTGTTTTCGATTGAATAAAAGTATTTTGAAGAAGTTCGGTGATATGTAGTTGCCATGGATGCATGGCACCACAGTTTCGAGGATTTCGCAGTTTGATGGCACCAACCATTGATTGTTCGAAGGGAAAGTCTTTCCAATGGACACCAGAGGGCCGGCGAGCTTGGACAAAATCAAAATCAAGAGATTTGAGCCGCACCAGTCATTAGCTCTTCCTAATTTCAATGAAGTTTTGTGGTGGAGTGTGATGCTTCTTCAAAGGAAGTTGGACCTATATATTCTCAGTCAAGAAGGAAGGCACATAACATTCTTCATTGAGAAGCTATATTCACCTACTCATGATGCTTAATTTTATGTGGTTGTTCAAGTTCTCTGGCATTAGAGGCTTTGACATCAAGTGTTTATTCTACTCATCGATCAGGAGACTTTGAGGAATGTTCAAGGGAAGGATATGCTGGGTAATCGGTGGGTGAGTTAGGTAAATTTTCTGTCTGCAGGAGTACCACCTCCAAAGCATAGGTTAGGATCTTTGAATTGGGTAGTTTTTTGCTTCTAGGAGGAGGGCATGACTGCTTACTGTCATGAAGGTCCGAGCGATTGGTTTGGACTCTTTTAGATATCCGTATGCAGAGGACCAATGTTTAAAGAGCTTGATGGCTGAAGCGTAGTCTTGCAAGAGGCCTTGACTACAAAGTAAAAGATGGTCATATATTTAGAGGAGTCCAGCTTTGCATTCCAAACTACTCATTGAGGGAGAAGATCATTGAGGGGCTCCATGGACAAGGTCACTTCGGCAAGGACTAAATATTTGCTTTGGTCTACAGTGGCTACTCTTGGTCCAAGATGAAGCATGATGTAGATTGTGTTCTTGGAATTGCCAGAAGAACACAGAGGGATTGGATCCTGTTTTTGTTCTTGTGGATCGCCTTTCCAAGATGGTGCGTGCCTTCAATATTGTTAAATTATTCTTCAAAGAGATAAGTGCATCTCGAGTCTATTCATAATTCTGTCTCCGAATGGATTAGGGGCGCAAACGGGTTGCTTGAGCTCGAGTCGGATCCGAGCTCAACTCCACTTACCTACTACCGGGCTCGAGTCGAGCTCGAGTAAGAAAAATTGCATATGCATGCGCTCAACTCAGCTCGGCTCAATTGCACCCCTAGAATAGACTGAAGCAGTAGGAAAAAAAAAATCCATACAGTTACCTTTCATGTTATATACACCAGAATTCCGTGGTGTGCATACATCCACATGTATGCACAGCATAGGAAATGCTCTCAAGCATTTCCCTAGGTTCATCCACTTCATCCATTTATACAAGAGATTTTGTTTCCCTGCTTGTGGGTGAGAATCAGGTGCCAATTCTACCATTCATCAAGCTCCAACACAAGACAGTTCTCTATATTTCTGTGTTGAATACCAAATTTATTCTCCGTTCTTTTGATTTCCATCTTACAACATCGATGATTGCAGCCAAAACTTCAATTGTTACCATAGAATTTCATACAAGTATCTTCATGAAATAATCCCATTTTTTCCACCATTTACTTAGTATTCCACTATTCAAGACTGTCACGGCATGTTCTTTTGATCTCCATCTTCCAACTACGATAATTAAAACGAAAAGTTCAGCTCTTGCTATAGAATTCTACAGCAATTACCTTTACAAATAATCCTGTTTTCCCACCTTTTACTTAATATTCTACTTTTCTTGACTCCGAATTAGGATTGGGATGTATGAATTGACAAATGGAATTGAATCATGAAATTTAAGCGGAGACAGATGGCTGCTGATCATGAAGAAGACAGAACTAGAATCAGACAACAAAACAACTAGACAACTAAATTGCTGAAAAACAGCAGGGAACGAATCATACTCCTCTACCTCCTAATGATGGTCCACCGGTGGAAGAAGCGGGTGTTCCTGTTGCCCTCCTTCATCCATGGGATCTGGGACTTCTGTCTCCAGAACATCTCCTGCTGCCTTAGTAAGGAGTGGTGCAGGGCGAGTTTGTGCCGCAGTACACCCAAGTCGGCCTCCGGCAGCCCACCCATACTATCCTCCCTCCCCTAAAGCTCAGCAATAGACACCTCCACCTCCTCCGGCCTTCTAAATATATCCTCTACTACCTTGCAGTTTCACCTGCGGAGTCTGCGCTTGGTAAGCTCTAGCCTGCACGAAACCCTCTACATGACATCACCTCGCACCGGCATCGTCCAAGCCTCTGAAACAATGTTCCAGGATTTGGGGTACGACAACCACATCTTCTTAAAGAAGAACGGGGGTCGATGGCTGATGTAATCTGCTATAGAGATCAGGCGCAGGCAATGGTTAGAGGTGATCTGGGGACCTTGATAAGCCAGGAAGCTCTGGAACCTCAAGTTCATTCACCGCATGGTTCTGGGGACCTTGAGGTAGATTTTTTTTTGGGGACAAAATTGGCCTATACTAAATGGCCAAGTAGGAGTGTTTGGTTGTGAACGAAACATGGAATAAGATAGAATACCTAGCTTATTCCATTCCCATTTCACCATCCAAACATAGTTTTAAGGAATAGGGATCTGGAGTCTTTGTTCTCCATCAATTACCCATCAAATAACAAAGTTTCCTATTTGTTCCTATAGATCTTGGATACCTAATACCAAATAGGCATCACATGCTATTGTCAATTGTCAAAAACATCCATGAATAAAATAAAAATACTTTATCAATACTTCAAAGAGGTATGGCATATGTAAAACATGGCTTTATTAGGGTACTAATACTGTTAGTAACATCCTAGTGCACAGTCAAGGCCTAGTTATAGCACCCTAGATAAGCATTTTATGAAACCTTATTAGTTGAACCGCGTACACTTTGCACTGCTGCTAAATTCATCATGGTGCATATTGCTATTACACATATAAAGAAAAAAAAAAGAGGAAAAAGTAATTACTATTCCACGTGTTGCTTTCTGGTTGGACTAGTCCATGTGAACTTAGTCTAACAAATAATTTATCAAGGGAGTGGGATCAGGATGGGTGGGGGGCGGAGTTTAGTGGCAAGCTTCAGGTTAGGCCTGATTTCTGTTTGGCCTCCATAACGTAAACCTGAATTCAATCTTGAGACATTTTAAACCAAGCCTAAAGCCCGATCTAAAGCCGAGGCTAATTTTTAACCCGATATACCACCTAGCCAAAAGTCCACATATATCCTTATTGAAATTTCTTGTTTTGCTTAATTCTAGTTAAGTACAGTCATCTAATGGCATAGTCATAGCCATTAGTGGGGATTTAAATAGCCACTCTAATGTTGTCGATTGGTAACCACAATTCGAACATGATTTTTCTTCTAAAACACCTTCTATAGTAATATATATTTATCTCAAATCTAGGGGTACCTATGAGTCTTGGTTTGAGGGGACCCTAGAGCACTATAATATCCATCAATTTGAAATTCAAATTTGAACCAGTCAAATTTAAAAATCTAATCAAAAACATGTCAAAACTGGCATCCTTACTACCACCAACGATTAAACACCATCTATCATGCCCTAACATGATACTGCCGACAGGGTAGACACCTCACAAGGCTCAGCCCTGTAAAGTATCTCAAGCCTAATCTATCAATCAACTAAATACAATGTCAGCTAGACAAAGATATATATGGAAAGGATCTAAATAACTTCCTGCACATAACCTAGCTTAAGGTCTATAAGCATCCAAATCTTAAAGTAATAAAAAAAAATATTTAACATAAGCATAACGATACCAACATTTGGTATGGATTAAATAATAGTTCCACATGATGATATAATACCATTCAAACAACTACAATACAAGGTTCTGACCAACAAGGTCTCAAATGAAAGAAAGTTTGATAATACTATTAAATAATAGTTCCACATGATGATATAATACCATTCGAACAACTAAAATACAAGGTTCTGGCCAACAAGGTCTCAAATGAAAGAAAGTTTGATAATACTCCAACTGCATCCTCGATACAACTGAGTTTTACTGATTCGTTCATCTGGAAAAGAAGAAAGCTATAAGCTTAACAACGAATAAATTCTTAATTGTACACACTTCAATTTAAAGAGAAATTCACCAATTTTTAAAAAAAACCAATTCAATATACATTTTGTTTTATTAAAATAACAAGTATAGAAGTATGAAAATACACAAATAATGGCTATGCATATAATATGAAGATTACCACTAACTCAATAGCTAAAATAATTTACAATTTCCAAGTTTGGACATGTTTAAATAATACATCATGATTAATAACTTATTTAACTTTCAGTTTGTTGTCCATTTTCGTCATGATATTAGGCAACCAATGTCATGATTCACCCTATGACAAGCATCTTCTGTTACACGATCATGATTTGCCCCATGATAGGCTTCAATCGGTTGTCATGATTTGGCTAATGACCGGCATCAATCAACTATAAAAATGTCACACAAAAATCCATAACAATAGTCCCAATAATAATAACACAATTAAATCTATCAATAAAACTCACTATCAAAAACTCATGAAGTTTTTATTCTATAATCCCTTTTATACATAATTGATCCCATGCCATGTGAACTACATTATGTATACACTCACTAATGCGAAGAATGCAACCACTTCAATAAAACATGTAATAAAACTTCCACAAAAAAGTGTCTTATAGGAAAAATACAATTCTAAAATTCTAATAGATTAAAGAGTACATAAAGAGAGAACTTGCCTCAAAAATACTTGTGAACAACAAAAAATATCTCAACACCTCAACATATCAAAATAATAATACCAATACAAAATTAATTAAATAAATGAAAACTCATATTGTAAGGATCCATGGAGGCATGTGTTTGGTCTCTTATTGGCTATGCACTACATAGATCTTGGATACTTAATAACATCTTACGACTAGTTTTTTTAGATGAGGCACTGAGTTGTTACAAATTATATCATAGCAGATCTGGCCTATGACCCATATAGACTAAGAGACAGCTGCAACATGGGTCCATTTTAGGTTGACCATAAGTGTTTGTGATTAGATTTGTGGTATTTGTAATTAGATTTGAATAGATTTGGACCATGAGCTTGGCAAGATACTAGGGTTTAAACAAGGAAGTATGTGAAGATTCATGTGGGCATGTATTTAGTCTCATATTTAGTATCTACTAGGTAAATCTTGGGTACTTATTCAATATCAAAGAACCCAAATAACACCTTTTTGACAAGCATTTTTTAGTAAGATCCTATATTGTTACAAATAGTATCAGTGTAGATCTAACCAATGGTCCATGTGGATAGGAGAACACTGCAGCATGCGTCTATTAGGTTGACTACAAGCTAATTGTGGAATTTGTAAATTAGATTTGTGGTACTTATAATTAGATTTGCAATAGATTTAAACTTTTATCCTGATGCAGATGCCAAGGCTTAAACTGGGGGAGTTTTTGAGGACCCTTGTGGGTGTGTCTTTAGTCCTACATTAGATATGAATCGGATAGATCTTAGGTACTTAATAATACCTTAAGGTAGGAATGGCAAGGGGTAGGGTACCTGCAAAATTTGCCTTATCTGTATCTGAATCCATTTAAAATCCTACAGCCCGAACCTTAACAAGTTTTAATTTAAATCCCAAACCCTTTCCAAATCCTATAGGGCTTTGCTAAATAGATCCTATTAGGGTTCGGGATAGTTTGGGTATCCGAAAATATCTGGCCAGCTGCCATCCTATCTTAAGTCTAGCCTTTTTGGATGGGGTCAAGATTGTTACACATATACTCATAAATATATAGCAAAATAAAGTGATTGCAACTCTATCTACAGTACACTCACACTTCTTATTGAACATTGCACAAGCACCATATAATTAAAATTACCATATCCCAATAATCTATATTTCTATTGAATTGTCCAATCCTACAAATTAATCTTGCCAAGAGATCTTAGTTATATTTTCGATCTCTTGTAGTGATCAAATTAGCCAAAGCTCAAAGCATAAATTCTCGAAGTCACCTTGAAATAGGTATTTTTCATCCTAAATGGATATGTATACATCAAGTTATGTCTCCAAAATCATGCTAAATATAGAACTTATGCCAAATTTTCAGCCCATTTTAACCCATATATTGACCAAATCAATAAAGATTTAGTACAAAAATGTGGGTCCCAAAGTTAGCTTCAAAATGAGCATATATATAAGTTATCCTCAATATCAATTGCCCAACTTTTAAAAATGGTTATCACATAACAGGGGCTCCTCTCCCTATATTTCCTCAATATGTGATATTCTAGTTCCGCATTCTTATGAAAGAACTCATAAAAAAGAGCAAGGTAAGATCTGTGAGAAAGAAATGGAAGAGAGATGAGAAAGAGAGTTATGAGAGAGAGATTACAAGGGAGTAGAGAGAGGAAGAGGGCTTGGTTAAGAGGTTATGTGTAAAAGAGAAATGGAAGATTGAAGAGAGAATTATGAGAGAAAAGTGACCATGAGTAGCGGTAGGCAAACGTGTGAACCAAAAGAAACACAGAGAGAGAGGGATAAGGTTGGTTTAGGTTGAGGTTTAGAATCTTCTAATTGGGCTGATCTAATAGGTTTTGTTAGTAGGTCATTATCTAGCCATTACACAAATAATGGTGACCACGAGAAATCTCCAATCATCAAGCCATTGCCACAAGTCATGGAGCTAATGAGAGATGAGATGGTAATATGTGTGATAGAAAAAAATATTTTCAACCTGAACATGTTGCCTCAAACCACCAAATATTTATGATGGCGAAACTACTATTACCATCGACACGAGGTTTGCCAAAACAACACGTAAGAAAGAAAAAGGAGGAAGGTGGGGAGAGAATAGGGGCAAGGGGAAGAAAAGAGAAGGGCACAGGGAGAGGAGGCTTCTCGGCTAAAAAAAAATAGCAATGAGGCTAGGGCTAAGGGATGCTTGAAAAGGAGAGAGAGTTGTGGAGTCTCTATGAAAAAACTAGAGAAAGACTATTTAGATTTTATTGTTATATAGATGAAATTATTAAAAAATAATAGTTTGGAGAAAAGCTCCCTCTCTATTCTCCTCTAAACTGCTCTAGAGCATACATGTACGGGCCATGATTAACTATAGGTAGGGGACTATGCAACCATCAATATAGCCAGTTATGGCCAAATACTTATAATGAAAGAATCTTAAGTTCTTTACTTAGGATTCGATATGACCCTACATGCCACTACAAACTATTGTTGTTTAGATGCTATTGTTGCTTTCTAGACTAATAAAGAAATTATGTCCAAGTATAGACTCTCATTTGTTGCCTTCCTACTATAAAATAAAATATTACAAAAAACTATACTCTAACATATACTAATTCCTAACTAATTGATAAAAAATAGACATCCAATTCGACAAAATAATTTTTATTTGTATTTTTCAAACGATAATTTTACCCCATAAAATCAAAATCTACTCCAAAATTGAGCACCTAATTCAAAAATTAAACTCAGTTACCAAACTAATTGTTATAACCTAATCTAATCAAGCAACTCGTCTATAACCCATCTTTTTTGATGAATGTGTCACAATCAAAAATAACTTAAAATAAGAAGGTATTGGAATATACTTTATAGAAATACATAAATGACATACCAAGCATCCTTAAGTACAAATATGAATTATTGCTATGATAGGCTATTCTACATTGTACCTAGAATGTTGCATGTTGAATGCAGTTAGTTGAAAATTCTAAGATATGTACAAGCCAAAACAAACAATATATTTATAAATTGCCTGGATGAATTTCTATAAAAAAATTGAGTTTTGTAGTAGTATAGATACTTAAAAAAAGAATTAATTGTACAATTAAATCTTGTCCCTTAGTTATACAAAGGATAAATAGGTGGTTTGTTAACCAATACTATCCATTATTATTAAGGGGACCCCAATGCATGAGGATACACCCACTATAAGGTATGGAGAGGGTTACGCTTGTGTGCAGAGGCGTTGCTTCCGTATTTTTAACCTATGGAACCTAAAGTCATAATGGAGTAATCTTATACCATTACACCAAGACTCGCTCTCTAAATCTGTTGTAACTAAAAAAAAATGAAACCTAGGACTAGTATCTCTCTCACTATTATAGATCTCTATTCACCATCTATCATTATGTATCAACCTATAATAGCTAAGGATGAAACTTCTATACAACACAATAATATGGAAAGAAACAGATTGAAATGCAAATTTTAAGTAGAAAACAAGTTGAATTAGAGTGAAAAATTTTGATACCTTAAAATTACTGGAGTAAGGAGAAAAGATTAAAACTTCATAGAATCACAAATTGAACATAGGAAAGAACATTCATAGAGGACTCAAACGTTTAACCACAAAAATTAAAAAGGAAAGGGTGAGAGATGGGAAGGGAGGAGGGAAGAAAGAGCAAGATCATGGGATTTCAAAAAGGGGTGTGTTGATTATGTAAGAGGAATTAGCGAAAGTGCTTGTTAAGCAAAAGAGATAAGGAAGGGAGATGTGACAAGAAGAGAGAGAGATAGGAAGATAAGTATTTCAAATGAAAGAAGAAATACATGGGATTTGAGAAGAGGAGGTGCTAAGGATTGGAGATATTAGGAAGTAAATACTAGTAGCCTTCACCTCCTCTTTCTATCCTACACAAGACTTTGAGTCTCTCTCATTGAATATTGATGGCCCTTGTCTTTCATCCCCTTCTTAAATTCCAAAGTCTCCATCATAAAAAGTACGAGCAAGAGCATGAAAGAAAATAGGGACAAAATAGACTTGGCATAAAAAAAAACATTGAATTTATAAAAAGTTACATATATTTTGCCACTTGTAATCAATAATTGTGGCATATTATTAGTACCATTGGACTAGAAAAATAGAACTATGCTATTGGCTTCAAAAATATGAACATCCAGGAAAAATATTTATCAAACCAAAAGTCAAAGAAATTAACAACTAATATACCAAATCAATTAGTAGTATGCTCTAACTCAAACCAAAGTTTCAATCTTAAAATAACATTATTAAATTTGAAAGATTGACTCTTCTTACAAGGTCCTTTCAAACATGATGTAAAAGTCAATAAAAGTAGAATACCTTTAAGATTCTTTAAAATCGATAGTCGCACAATCTTCAGAGGGTGTGGGCCTAGGAGAACCATCAATCGGCAAAAAGTTGAGATAAAGAATACAGCCTTCATAGCAACCATATTCAACAAGGCTGCGCTGATCTTCCTTCATCAGACAACCATTGTTATGCGTGAGCAAAAGCCTACTTTCTTCAAATTCCTCTTTCTTTGCGATCTCTCTCTTCAAACCACTAACAGTTTCTTCATCTCCCACCTCTATATAGAAAAACCTACCAGTGAGTATCTCTATTCCCAATCTCATCTTGTCTTGCATTTCTTGGACTCTGTTGACCTTTTTATAGAGGGGTCTATCCTTAGTGCAATCTACTTATTGAGACATATGGCAATCATGCTCCACTTTATATCACGACTATATCAAATAAGATTTTTAGAAGATATATACTTGGAATATTATTAATTATAAACTAAAATATTATAATTCATTAATTTTTGGTAATTGTTATTAGGATTTATTTAGTAACTTTGAATTTCTATATATCTAATTGGCAAGGCCAAAATAGGGTGCATCGAATAATGCAAATTAATAAAGAATGTGTAAACCTAATTTTTTTATGTCATTCAAAAAATGATATGTCATCCTTATTAGGATAAGCACCGCAAGAAAGTTTTGTACGAAATAACTTTCAATAGATGTTATTTTTGCAATTAACTGCCATAACTATTGTTTGAATACTTAGAAGGACATTATTCATATAGAAATCTATTAGTGGCCACTGTCCAAAGGTAGTTATTGCTAAATTTAACCATTTCCTCAGTTGCAAAATTCTTCTAGGTATGTTTTTCTTTGTACTCGCTCTTGTTAGAAATATGCCCTAGAAGCCAATTTGGCTGACGCATTATTTTGTTTTGGGACATAAATTTGTACTTGACCTAATAATGAATTTATTAGGATGGGCATTCTTTTCATTCATGTTCTTATGTGTCCATGAATCGTCCAAGGAATTAATAAGATGATGACGCATATTCTCAAGAGTTGAGAATTTGAGGCATGTGTCATTGGTGATTAATTCCTGAATTGCTTCTGATCGATGGATCCATCACGAGGGACGGTGATCGATCTGCTGAGATTAGTTCACAGATCACTTAGTCAAATGGATGAGTCTTGAGTCCACAGTGTAGGGACACTGGAGTGATTGTGTAAGCGCTTGTTAGAGAACAAGGGTACTGAGCGTGACCAAAGCAAGTAGTCACTTGGATGTCTATCCACTCGTCAGTGACTTACTTGATGCTGCAGTTGTTTTACTGGTCCTTTGACCAGCAATGCCTCGGCTATTCACAGTGAGGTTGCTGTAGTTTGACGAGCACATAAATATGGGCCCTATCCATTTGGGTCCTTGTGGTGCAGATTAGCTGCAGTAGGTTCATTGCAGGAGTAGGGGTGCATCTAGATGGAATCTATCGACCTTGATAGATTAGGAGAGATCCTATGTGATTTATGAGACTGAGTTCGTAAATCCTTGGCCAAGGTAGTTTTTGGAAAAAGAGTTTTCCAATCTCGAACTGGAGTCGAATAAATTTTACATATGACTGATGATGGGGTTTGACGAGTTATCCATGACCTCCATCCTGTTGGGATCCACGATAGAGGGACTGTATCATACGCTAACTGCACCTAGAGGTTCATCTATTCTACTCTGCTGGGTTGCCACTACATGCTGCTAGGTGTAAAATAGAACCTATGGGGTCACACACAATAGAGGATCTGATCGATCTAATGGTTGAATTGTGATTTGGAATCACAATAGTTTGTAATTGTCAATTTGATTGATAATTAGTTTAACCCACTAAGAGTTAGTGAGTTGAAGAAGGAATTAATTGTAATTGGATTGCAATTTGATTGAATCAATTGGACTTAATTAATTGGGCTCGATCTTATATGATAAGGTTCAAGAGTCCTACTTGGAGTAGGACACCTAGAGTTCTAATTAGATTAGGACTTCAAATTATTAGAGTCCTACTTAGAGTAGGATTCCTAAAGTTCTAATTGGATTAGGACTAAAATTATAAAAGTCCTAATTGGATTAGGACTAAAATTATATGAGTTCTAATTGGATTAGGATTCCTAGAGTCCTAATTAATTTTGGTCCAATAGATAAAGATGACTCCTAATTAGATTAGGATTCATGTGAATCCAATAGGGAGACAAATTGGGTTCTACTTAGAATAGGATTCAATGAACCAAGGGCTACCTAAATCCTAATTTGATTAGGATTAGAAGGGAGGGGCAAGAGCCCCTCCCTTCCTCGGATGCTCCCTGGATCCGCGTCCTGGATGACCGGGATGCGCGACCCGGATGGACGGGACTCGCATCCCGGATGCCCGGGACGCAAGACCCGTTTTGGCCAAACATTGGTGCGGCTCCTCCTAACTTTTAGGAGGAGTCCACACCTAGGGCTTCAAAGAAAAAGAATAAAAAAGGGGCAGCCCCCTTTGGGATGATTCTTGGTGGTTCTTTTTAGGTGAGCGGCCTCCATCTCTCCCTCTCTTCCTTCTTCCATCCGCAAGGCAAAAGAGGAGCAGCAAGGATGTTTGATTCTTCCTCCTCTTCATCAGATGCATGGAAGAAAACAAAGAGAGAAAGGTGTTTCTCTCTTCCTCCTTCTTCTTCCATGGTAAAGAAAAGAAAAGAAAGCGTTTCTTCCTTCTCCTTCTTTCTCCTCTTGGAAACAATCAAGAGTTGATTACTTAGAGAAGTTCCAACCATCAAAAGGGATCTCTGCAAGGGAGCTAGCACCCCGGTGAGATCGCAACCTCGATCAATCCAGATCTTCATGTGGATACCCGTAGAGGCCGGACACTTGTGCCACTTCAAGCGAACCTGATTTTCACGATCATCAAATAGCGGTGAAGATCTACCCGCTCAAAGGTAAAGATTTGATCTTTATAATTTTAATTGTAGATCTGAAAATTAATCAAGTAATTAATTTTAATCCTTTCCTTCAGATTTCATGATCTTCTGAGTTAGAGAACTCAGAATTTTTTTGAAATCTACGTTTCTCTGGACGTTCATGAGATGAACGACCCCGCGCGCGTCTTTCCGCTGCGATCGTCGCAACGCGTGTGAGGGTAAACCGAAAGTGGTATCAGAGCTGGGTTTTTAGGATTAAGATTAACATTAATAGACTTGATTAGGATTTTATTAGATCTGAATTTTAATATTCATGCTTGCTGAAATTTTCTGCGTGCTGAAATTTCAGATTTCAGAAATTTCAGCATGCTGATTTTTATTCTTATGATGTTGCATGTTGATTTTAAATTACAATGAGATTGAAACAATTAAAAATCATGTCTTGTATAATCAGAGATTCAGTTGGTAGCATGATTAAAATTAAAATTATCAGATCTGAAATTATATGCATGAGATGCATGTGATAAGAATCAATCATGGATTCATGATCATAAAAATATATTTATCTGCTTATGCCTATGCTTAAAAGGAAAATTATATATGCATGAGATGAATAAGATATGATCAAATCATGGATTCATGATAATTAAAGGATGTCCACTCGAGTCAACTTAAGGTTAACTCGAGTTGACTCCAAGCATATATGAGTCGACCCCTGTTTGAGGATGTGTTTAAAATGTATGCATGAGATGTATGTATTAGTTAAACAAAATTTATTTGCATGAGATGTAAATAAAATTCTTAAAAATAGGACATTTACATAAGATGTAAACTGAAACAATTATGTCATTTACATAAGATGTAATCACATAATATATGAAAGAGTTTCATATTTACATAGGATGTAAACTTGAACCAATGTGACATTTATATAAGATGTAATTATATAACATTTGGTTTGGGATAGATTGTTACATTAAATGCAAATCCTTTGAGACCTAAAACCTCCTCAATCAGTCGAGAGTGAATGATGCATTGAGCTAGTCATATTTGATTAATTGATCTAATTGGTGTCTAGGAAAGCATTAAAGGTGGTTACTTAATTAGGACCTTACTCTCTGAGTAAGGAGAGCCTCCTACCTGCTTACCTAGCCAATTGATCGATTACCTTCTATGAATAGCTCAAAGTTGGAATCACTAAGACTATATTACCTAATATTAAGTCTTAAGGTCTTCCACCGTAGTAGAGTTGCTAAGGTCTTTTCGGCGTTGATTTGTCTTGGCTGGATGCAGTGGGCAAGTTGCATCGGGGGACTGGACCTCTCTATTGGCATGAGATGTTGTGGGGTAGAGGTGGAGTTGGGTACCAATAATTATTAGGTGAGGGCCCAATGACGACTTTACTTCTGCGGGAATTATGGTGGGTCTGACTTAACCAAGGAACGAGACCAATAACTGTTAGGTGAGGTTCTTATGACTTGGAGACCAAGTAGGCTACAACTTGCTTGAGAAGCATTGTACAAAGAGTTGTACACTTATCATTTATGTGTCATCAATAACTGTTAGGTGAGGTGGCATGTAAATTGGTGGGACCGTAGCACCCCACTTGAAATCTAGAGTCGCAGGTTTCCGTTTCTCTACCGGAGGAGTGTAAGAGATTCGAAAAAATAGTGAGAGGTGTTTGTTTTAAATGTCCTTAAAACAAATAGAGTTGAAGTACAAAATTCTAACTAGAATCTTTACTCTCTGAGGATTATAAAGTCAGCTTCCAAACTCTTAACTCATATCCTAAAGAACCACCGTTTGACCAAACCCAATTATAAAGACTGGCTCTACAATTTCAAAATAGTTTTGAATTGTGTGAAATTAGGGTGTGTGCTAGACCATGAATTTTCTGTGTTACCAGTCCGTCTGATCACTGATCAGCATAAGATGCATGACAAGTGGACGAACAATGACAATAAAATTAGGTGCTATATAATGGCATCAATGTCCAATGAACTTTAATGCCAGCATTAGAACATGAAGACTGCCGGGGATATATTGAATCACATGCAAGAGTTGTAGGGTGAACAGAGTCACGCAACATGGTTTGAAGTATCTAAAAGGCTCTTCAAGGCCAAGATACGCGAAGGGCAGTTCGTCCATAATCATAGTTTGACCATGATAAAGGATTTTGAGGAGCTTGAGAAGCTCGGCATGACCATGCACAAGGAATTGCAAACGGATTTGATCCCGCAATCCCTTCCAGCTTCATATGAACAGTTTATAGTAAACTATCATATGAACAAGACTGTATGCAACAAAACAGAATTGTTAAATAAATTGGTAACTACCTTAGAAACCTTGAAGAGTTCAAGGGGCATAGTTTTCGCTGTCAAGTTGGCTTCTACTTCCAAGAGAGAGTCTACCTGGAAGAAGAAGAAGCCTGCAAAGAAGCAGAAAATCGAGAAAAGGCCAAGTAAGAAAGTTCCAAGAAAAGGGTCGATTGCAAGGGAAAGTGTTTTCATTGCATTGTGGACGGCCATTGCAAGAGGATCTGTCCTACATACATGGGAAGCATAAAAAGCAAGAAAGGATGACACACCTTAAGAAGGTATGTCAGATATGCTCAGGATACTTAGGAACTGTTACCTACTGCTAGCAAAAATTTGATTTTTGTATCTTGTTTAGCACAAAAAGATTTTTATAAGACTGTTGTTCCATTTATTTGAGAAATAAATTGGTTCCACATGGTTTATGATTGACAGTCTCTATCACTTACATTTGGATGTACCTGTGAAATTATCTGAGCAAATAGTGAGTACCATAGGATCCAAAAGATCTAGAGATGAGATAAATCTAAAGTATTTGTGGCTCCTCAGGCTTGGCCATATAGGAGAAGACAGAATAAACAAATTGGAGAAACATGGGCTTTTGGCTCATTGACTTTCAAGTCATATCCGATTTGTGAATCCTACCTTCAAGAAAAGATGGCCAAATTACCCTTTGTAGGACACGGAAAGAGGTCCACTGAAATACTTACCCTAGTACACACTGACGTGTGTGGCCCATTCGATGAGCAAGCTAGGAAAAATAATTGTTTACTTCATTTACCGATGATTACTCACGGTATTGATATGTGTATGAGACACAAATCTGAAGCTTTTGAAAAGTTCAAAGAGTTTGGATATGAAGTAGAAAAACAAATAGGAAAACTCATTAAGGTTCTTCGATCGGATCGAGAAGGTAAACACCTTAGTGGAGAGTTCCGAGATTATCTCAAGAAGAATGGTATAGTTTCACAATGGACCCCTTCTGGTACATCTCAGCTCAACGGGGTGTCTGAGAGGGGGAATCAGACCCTATTGGATATGGTCAGGTCCATGATGAGCTTCACTGATTTACCCTTGTTTCTTTAGAGAGATACCCTATTTTCAGCTATTTACTTATTGAATAGAGTTTCTCTAAATCTGTTCCTACCATACCGTATGAGATATGACATGGTAAGAATCCAAGTCTTAGTTATCTCAAGATTTGGGGATGTCCGGCCCACATCAAGCGACAACAGGCGGACAAGTTAGAGGATAAGACAATTAATACTCGTTTTATTGGATATCCTAAAGAGTCATTAGGATACGATTTTTTCTTGATAGAGGCACTGGGAGAAAAATTGAGCTCGAAGAGAAAGTCTCTGAAGAGCAACAAGTCATTGTGCCTATAGAACCTATTCGTATTGAGCCAGTACATGTTGTATCTCCTCCACCTCGTAAGTTTAGTAGGATCTTCCATCCTCCTGAAAGGTACTTAGGTATGCTTACAGAGGATGAAGAGGAAGTGTTCCATGGGAGATAGGGATCAAAGTAAGGATCCCAATACCTATAACGAGGCGATGTTAGACATCGATTCTGAGCAATGGTTGGAAGCAATGAAGTCAGGGATGGACTCCATGCATTCCAACCAAGTTTGGACCTTAGTAGATCCACCAGAAGGTATAGTACCTATTGGTTGTAATTAGATTTACAAAAGGACAAAAAGGTTTGAATGGCTAGGTAGAGACCTATAAGGCAAGGCTAGTAGCGAAAGGTTATAATCGATACGAAGGCATTGATTATCAGGATACCTTTTCACCTATAGCCATGCTGAAGTCTATTCAAATATTGCTCCCTGTTGCAGCATATTATGATATTGTGATGGTGATCACAAGGTCTGTAAACTGCAAATATCCATCTATGGACTAAAGCAAGCATCTCGGAGTTGGAAAACTCATTTCAACGATGTAATCAAATCGTTTGATTTCATCAAGAACGAAGAGGAACCATGTGTTTATAAGAAGGTTAGTGGGAGGGCTATTGTATTTCTCGTATTGTATGCGGATGATATCCTTCTTGTTGGGAATGATATTCCCATGCTAACTAAGGTCAAGGTATGGTTGTCTAAGAAATTATCTATGAAAGACCTTGGAAAAGTATCATATATTTTGGAAATTAAGGTCTATAAAGATATATCTAAGAGGATGCTTGTCCTATCACAGAATATGTACATAGAGGGAGTGCTGAAGAGGTTCGGCATGGAAACCTCTGAAAGGAGATTATTACTCCTTAGGCATGGGATAAATCACTCTAAGAAGATGTGCCCCAACACATCTGAAGAGATTTAGCGGATGAGCAAGATCCCTTATGCTTTGGCTATAGGGAGCCTCATGTATGCCATGCTATGTACATGACCTGATATAGCACATGCTGTGAGTGTCACGAGCATATATCAGTCAAATCCAAGCAACGAGCACTGGATAGTTGTGAAGAACAGTCGTAGGTACTTGAGAAGAACTAAGGACATGTTCTTGGTCTTTAGGAGAAGATCAGAGTTAAAGGTAGAAGGATACACACATTTGATGATAAAAAGTCTACATTAGAATATGTGCAATGGTGTTCGGTAATTTGGAAGAGTTTCAAACAATCGATCATTACAGATTCTACCTTAAAAATTGAATGTATCGCCACCTCTAAGGGTGCAGTGGAAACCTTCTGGATTAAGAAGTTTATTGCAGAATTAGGTGTAATGTCATCCGATGCTATAACACTATACTGCGATAACAATGGCACCATGGCACTAGCTAAGGAGCCAAGGTCTCACCAGAAGTCTAAGCACATAGAGCGGTAGTTTAACCTGATATGCGACTATCTCGAAAAGAAATAAGTAGAGGCATAGAGAGTAGACTCCACAGTCAACGTGGTAGACCTATTCACTAAGAAGCTAAGTCAGCAGAAAATTGAAGCACATCTTGAGAAGATGGGGCTTAGATTTATGGTTAATTGGCTTTAGTGCAAGTGGGAGATTGTTAGAAATATGCCCTAGAAGCCAATTTGGCTGACGCATTATTTTATTTTGGGACATAAATTTGTACTTGACCTAATAATGAATTTATTAGGATGGGCATTCTTTTCATTCATGTTCTTATGTGTCCATGAATCGTCCAAGGAATTAATAAGATGACGACGCATATTCTCAAGAGTTGAGAATTTGAGGCATGTGTCATTAGTGATTAATTCCTGAATTGTTCCTGATCGATGGATCCATCACGAGGGACGGTGATCGATCCGCTGAGATTAGTGCACAGATCACTTAGTCAAATGGATGAGTCTTGAGTCCACAGTGTAGGGACACTGGAGTGATTGTGTAAGTGCTTGTTAGAGAACAAGGGTACTGAGCGTGACCAAAGCAAGTAGTCACTTGGATGTCTATCCACTCGTCAGTGACTTACTTGATGCTGCAGTTGTATGACTGGTCCTTTGACCTGCAATGCCTCGGCTATTCACAGTGAGGTTGCTGTAGTTTGACGAGCACATAAATATGGGCCCTATCCATTTGGGTCCTTGTGGTGCAGATTAGCTGCAGTAGGTTCATTGCAGGAGTAGGGGTGCATCTAGATAGAATCTATCGACCTTGATAGATTAGGAGAGATCCTATGTGATTTATGAGACTGAGTTCGTAAATCCTTGGCCAAGGTAGTTTTTGGAAAAAGAGTTTTCCAATCTCGAACTGGAGTCGAATAAATTTTACATATAACAGATGATGGGGTTTGACGAGTTATCCATGACCTCCATCCTGTTGGGATCCACGATAGAGGGACTGTATCATATGCTAATTGCACCTAGAGGTTCATCTATTCTACTCTGCTGGGTTACCACTACATGCTGCTAGGTGTCACTGGTGGATTGTGAGACTCAGAGACATTCACTTGATGATCAGTGAACCCGAATGAGAAGAGTTGGAATTGTTCTAACCCATTGAAAGGAGTTTCAATGATATTGTGATAGGGATCACAACATATCTCACTACCAGACAGAATAGAACCTATGGGGTCACACATAATAGAGGATCTGATCGATCTAATGGTTGAATTGTGATTTGGAATCACAATAGTTTGTAATTGTCAATTTGATTGATAATTAGTTTAACCCACTAAGAGTTAGTGAGTTGAAGAAGAAATTAATTGTAATTGGATTGCAATTTGATTGAATTAATTGGACTTAATTAATTGGGCTCGATCTTATAGGACTTGGAGTAGGACACCTAGATTCTAATTAGATTAGGACTTCAAATTATTAGAGTCCTACTTAGAGTAGGATTCCTAAAGTTCTAATTGGATTAGGACTAAAATTATAAAAGTCCTAATTGGATTAGGACTAAAATTATATGAGTCCTAATTGGATTAGGACTAAAATTATATGAGTCCTAATTGGATTAGGATTCCTAGAGTCCTAATTAATTTTGGTCCAATAGATAAAGATGACTCCTAATTAGATTAGGATTCATGTGAATCAAATAGGGAGACTAATTGGGTTCTACTTAGATTAGGATTCAATGAACCAAGGGCCACCTAAATCCTAATTTGATTAGGATTAGAAGGGAGGGTGTTGACCCCCTAATGGATTTTGATGAATACAAAACACTAGAGTAAAATTCCATTATATCTTAACAATTCGATTGAGGAATTCATGTGTTTTACTTAGAAAATTGTTAAGAAATGTCTAGGCAAGTTCCCACAATTTTTATGAATTTATTGAAGAATATTTTGAGCTAAAGAAAAAGTTCAGGGACAGCCGAGACGTCTCCTGATAGTTTCAGAGACGTCTCTGGCACAAACAGGAAGAACTGGCACACTTGGAGTCGTCCCCGGCACCTGCCGAGTCGTCCCCGCGTTAGCGGAGTCGACTCTCTCAGAAGCGGAGTCGACTCTCTCAGTGGCGGCAGAAAGACGTTTCTCAAGGGATATGCGCGAGACGTCCCCGCTGTACGCGGAGTCGTCCCCGCAAGCAAAAAGGAGACTCCCCGAGACGTCCCCAAGATGGCGGAGACGGCTCTCTCAGGGTTTTCCAGAGAATGGTTTTTGCGGTGATAAGGAAGCGGAGTCGACTCTGAGATAGCGGAGTCGTCCCCACGCATAAAGTGGACACAAGCGGAGACGTCCCCTGAAAGAGCGGAGACGACTCTCTCAGGGAATTCCAGAGGGCAAGTTTTTCGGAGACAAAGAAGCGGAGTCGTCCCCACTCAAAAAGCACAGACAAGGCGAGACGTCCCCGTAAAGTGCCGAGTCGACCCCAGATAAAGTAAAAAGTAAAATCCTGTAGGTGAGACGTCTCTCGCTGTAGCGGAGACGTCCCCGGAGCGCCTGGGACGCGACTGACAGCTTTTCAGGTTTGATTTGAATTTCAAATCTTCTCTACTTTATCTCTAACGGCTATATTTGCTTTTTGGGCTATAAAAGGGAGGTCTTAAGTGCTTCTCAACAACTCTTCACCAACCAAAAGCAAAATCATTCAAGAGGGAAGTTAGAAAGAAAAGCTCAAGGGAGTGAGTGCATTCAAGAAAGGAAATCAAGTGCTTTCAAGTCTCCCAAGCGATTTCAAGCTCAACCACTCTCGTGTGCTCGGGATTCAAAGCTCACACCCAACCCTACGCGTCCCACATCGGAAGAATCAACATCTCCCACGCTTCCAACGGCAAAAAGGGTTCTTCCGATTTTATTGTTTCTCATTGTTATATTTGCTTCTTAAGAGCTTTCAAATCTTTTGTAAAACGTTTGAATATTGAGCTTGTTTCAGTCAAGGGACTTGGAACAAGGGATAGGGGTCCCAAGCCTAAGTTAAAATTGGGGGATTGTAGGGTTCGTTGTTAGCCCGGGGTAAAACAACGAGTTGGGTAGTTCACTCGAAAAACTACCGGATTGTAGGGTTCGTTGTTAGCCCGGTGTAAAACAACAAGTTGGGTTGTGAGCTTGTAAAACAACCGACTGTAATCTTGAGGATTATAGTGAAATTCCCAAGAGGTCTTGGGGAGTGGATGTAGGTGCTGGGGTGCACCGAACCACTATATGTTTGTTGTGTTTGTGATACTTTTTGTCATTGTCTAACTTGCTCACCTACTTACTTAGATAAATTGCTTGCTTAACTCTTATCCGTGCATCCTTTAGTTGCAAGCATATTTAATTTACTTAATCAAGTCTCATTCAATAAATCAAACTGTTGCTAAGTTTAAATTCCACTGTGCATCTATACAACTTAGCATAATTAATTGAAAAGTTTTAGAAGTAGTACAAAAGTTTTAAAAGACCCAATTCACCCTCCCCCTCTTGGGTTGTATCTACTGGGCAACAAGTGGTATCAGAGCAGGTGCTCTAAGACTAATTATTGATCTCACAATCAAGAGCCAAAGATCATGACAACTCAAATAGATAGTTTTCTAGGAGAAGGACAATTAATTGATACACCTCCACTATTTCATGGCATAAACTATACACATTGGAAAGCACGCATGCGCATTTTCATACAATCACTTGATTATAATTTATGGAGAGTTATAGTCAATGGAACACACACAAACACTAGTCATAATGAGAAAATGGCTCAACAAAATTCAAAAGCCATGAACCTATTATATTGTGCATTAGATAGGAATGAGTTTAATTGCATATCTTCTTGCATAACTGCTAAAGACATGTGGAATATGCTAGAGGCTAAATATGAAAGCACTAACATTTTTAGTGAATCTGAAATTAGCTCTAAAGAAAAAGAGAGACAAGGTGATATTGAAAACCTATGCCTTGTGGCACACAAGGACGAGGTATGTATTGAAATGCAAAGTGTCTCCTCTTCTGAATATGAAGTATATGATAAACTTGAAAATGATTTTACACTTGATGAGTTACATGATGCATTTCTTGATTTAATGAAAGAACATAGAAACTCATTTGTAAAAACAAGAACCTGAAGAATGAAAAGAAAATCCTAGTAAATGAAACTGAAATCTTAATTAAGGAAAATAAAGAACTAAATCAGAAAAACCAACTTCTCACTGAAAGCCATGATAAACTTAAGAAAAATAATGAATTGCTTTCAGAAGATAACAAAAGATTAACTAAAGAAGTTGACAAATTAAAACCTGTTGTTGAAAGATTTACTTTGAGCTCTGAAAAGTTGAATCTAATGATAAATAATCAAAGAGCTGAATTTGATAATATTGAATTGGGATGTCAACCTTGGTACACCCAAAAATCTTTCAATAATATGTTTGTTAAAATAGTTTCTAATCATTTTAAAATAGATTCTTATATTGCTGATAAACAGGAACAAAGATTATGCAAAATCTCTTCTGTTCCTAAATCTGTACATTGCAAATTTGATAGACCTAAAAGGCAAAAACAGAAAACTGAAGGGTTATCTACCACTCATGTTAAATCCATGTTTGTTAAATTTAATAAGAAGATGCAGAAATACACTTCTTGTAGTCCTAAAATCTGCAAGCCTATGGACAAAATAGCTATTAAGAAAATATGGGTTCCAAAAGGAACAATAATAGCTAACCTGCAAGGACCCAAAAGAGCTTGGGTTCCTAAGTTGAAAATCTAAATATTTTCTGCAGGTGTGTCTAGCACTCAAGGCTCCAACAAAAGATGTTAAATTGGACATTGGGTGCTCTAGACATATATTAAAGAGTGAAACTTAAAATACACTTAAGAAAAGTGACTAAAATGGAAAAAATAATGAAATTAGTAATTCTTGCATCCTCTCATACTGAAATTATTTTATTAGTTGATTAAAACATAACTTGCAAGTATTAATCATTCTTTTCTTGTGATATAAGTGATATTTCTGATATGAAAAGAAAATATATCCAAATCACTCCATCTTTCTAGATTATGCTTTACTTATAGATGGATAATTTGGTAAATCAATTCTCCTAAGAATAACTCTATGAATTCTCTATATGCTTGATTGAGAGTTTTTATCCATGGCATTATTGTTTATTGATCATAGATATGATAATGTGTACTTGGTATGCTTTTGAATATATGCACTATGAATACCAAGATTAAAGAAACCATCTTTGGCATATAAAATCAACTCATGCTAGTATGTACTTAATCTCAAAAGACCTTGCCATTGCCTTACTTAGATTATCTTCTGAAAGGTCAAAGTTTGCTATGCATGTTAACTAAGGAAAACAAACAAGAATCAATTTCTAAATCTAAAGATGTTGTTTCCATCACTAAGTTTTCAAAAGCTTACATTGGATTTGTTCTTGGCAAATAAAATTGAAATATTTTCTGTATTTGCTAAATCTTGTAAAAGTGTTTCAAATGATAAAGGTTTCCAAACTGTGAAGGTATCATGGCACAGTGTTGAAAACCAAAATCCTGATAAAGTTTATACAGAAATTAATTATTTCAGCACCAAGGACACCTTAAGTAAAATAGGGTTAATAGAATTCTTGAAGAAATGAAAAAGACAATTGTGTATGATAGTCATCTACTTAAATAATTTTTAAAAGCTATCATCACTGCTTGTCATACATATGATTTCTATTAGATCTATTTTTTTATGAAAACTCCTTTTGATCTTCTGAAAAATGGAAAATGAACCATTGCATATCTTTCATATTTTTCAGTCATACACGTTATGCTTGATATGTTCTTTTGAAAATAATGCCAAATCTGATAAAGATATTTCTATCTTTGGATATCATTCATCAAGCAATGCATATAGAACATTCAATGAAAAGATTCGAATTGTAGAAATATCAACTCATTTTATTCTTTATGAGACTAATGATTTATTATCAAGATACTAAAATTAAATTATATATGTATATGGTTAATCTTTTACATATAACAATCTGAAAACTTGTTAATAATTAGAACCAAATTGAGTTTTTCAGAAATACACTTAATGAAGTAAAATTGATGATTACTAAAAGACTAAATTAAGAAAAGATGAAATAGATCTTGATGAAATTCTTGCATGATTAGAAGTAAAGATCACCATTATCATTTGCTTGCTTTATGAGCTTTATATTCTATCAAATGAATGTGTAGAATGCAGTCCTAGGTGCTTATTTTATTAAAGAAGATATATGTTAAATAATCACCATATTTGAAAACACTCATTACAAATATAATAAAGCAATATATGATTTGGAACAAGCATCAAAAGCATGATATAAAAGTTTGAGTAACTTTTTGATAGAAAGTAATAGTGATAAATCTATGCATCAAAAAGAAGAATTTGTGATATCTTATTTGCTCAAAGTATACATTGATGATATCACTTTTTGGTTCTACAAACGAGGATTTATATGAAGATTTTACTAAGCTCATGCAAGGTGAGTTTGAAAAATGTATGATGAATGAATTAACATCTTCTCTCAAACTCCAAATTAAGAGAAACAAGAAAAAGGATCTTCATTGACCAAAGTTAGTCCACATGAAAACTCTTATAGAAGATTGGCATGAAGAAGGTATTCTATGACCTCATCTTGTAGAATTTGAAAAGGATGAGCAAGGTAGATCTATTGTTTTTAAAGCTGTATTGAAGCATGATAGAATACTTATTTTATCATACAGCTAGTAGACCAGATTGTATGCTCATTATGAGCAAGATTTCAATCTAACTCTAATGAATCATAATTTATTGATAACAAATAAATCATAATCTGAATTTTGATAGAAACAACTGTTTAAGATAAGTTGATTAAAACTTAGCTAGCGTGTCTTATTGATAATTATCTTAAGCAAATAAAATCTAAACTAAATTGATTTTGAAAATAAGAAATTGGTTTGACCTTGATAAATCTTCATATTGCCTCACATGCTTGTCCTTGAACCATCTTGGTTAATGAAACTATCTCTTTAGTTCAAGTGATATGTGCTTGCTTATACTTAGGCAATCTCTTGAATAAAGTGACTCAACATTCAACTAGTGTCATATCTTGTATTGAGTCATCTAGTTAAAAATATGGTAGATGAATGTTTTGTATCTTGAAGAAACTAATGACTTTCTTTCAAGAAAGAAAAGGAGTTTGCAGGATCCTTGAGCAAGAAAATGGGAGATTTCAACTTGAAGGACACCTCCATAAAAGGTACAATAAACATTCACATGCAAACAAGAGAGAGAACTTTCTTTAGCCAAAAGGTTACACATAAGAAATCTAGTAGGTATTTGACTTGAAGAATGCAGAATGATTCGGTAATTTTAGATACCTCTCTCATAAATTAGCTGAGCAAAGTCATTAACTTAAATCTTACTATGGCATGATTAAAGTCTTTAATTATTAATTTCTTGATATCATGTCTATATATGTATTGATTGACTTGTGCTTTTAGAAATTGTTTCATGGTTTGCCCAAACTAAAATATATCTTTACCTATGTCATAACCATGAACTACACAAGTTTATACTTAGAATTTTGATTTAAAATGACTTGTGAGAAGCTACGAATTCTTGGGCATAATGAAAATAGTGTTTGCATGATATACCTCTATACGATACATTTCATTATTTCTTTATTCTGCTCTTTCATGTAGATTACTTGAGAATAACAAAAAGAGAGAGAGATAAAGAAAAGAAAATGGACATTGTTCAAGAGATGAAAAATCTGAGCAAAGGCAAGTACTTCAATCTTAAGGAAAAGCAAAACAAGCATAATATATTCGGCACATTTGGAAGGGATAAAATCTATAATTAATTACACTCAAACAGGAAGAGTTTGAAGTAAACATTTTAACCTTTCTATATTGCTCATCATAGGGATGGTGCCAATGGGGAGGCTAGTGGTAGTACCCGGCACTATTTGACCCAACTATTTGGTGTAGGGCATATTAGGGACGGCACAAGAGGGAGGCTAGTGGTAGTACCTCGTGCCCCTTCCCAACTCCACCGGATAGGGAGCAAATAGAGTATAGAGCTTAAGAAAGTTAAAAGAAAGACAAAGTAAATGAAAGTATACAAGAAAGAATCAATTCAAATTTTTAGTCACATGGAAACACACTTTAAGGATGAAATCAGTGCAAAATTATATTTAAATAGGAAGAGTTTATTTGAAAAGAATTGATTTTGATACTTGACATACTTGTTCTTAATATTTTAATGTATGACTTAACACACACTATATTTTGCATGTGGCATGATATTTTAAATTATGGGTTCTCAATATCTTTTGTAGTACCCCATACTTGGACAATTTGATTGAATGTTTGAAATGCTACATAACATCTTTTGTTTGGTTTTATTGAAAAGAAAATTCAGATTTGTTATTCACAATCATCGTTAAAATCTGAAAGATAAATAAATTTGTAAAAAAAAAAGGGAGAAGAGAAGGATATCTCTATTTAGGCAAAATGAATTGAGTTTGTCTTATCCATCAACTTGCTTAACTTTGATACATAATACCCTAATACTTGTTAAAAAATCCTCCATTTAGTACCAAAACTCAACATTTAATACAAAGATTCTGAATATGCTCTTATATGTTTGAAATATGTATTTTCAATCGTAATCATTTAAGATGAGCTATAATGTGATTTTGAAAGCCTTTATTGAAAATCCTATGTAATTCAGAATCTGATTTTGTATAAAAGCTTAAACTAAATGTGATTTTTTAAATAAAGTCTTACTTTAGGAAAAACAGAATTAATTTTGATGCCTTTGATGATTGCTCCGATACGCATCCGAAACTTATCATTTCTTATCTTCAAAGTATACTAATATTGGTTCAAATGATGTGTCTTTCGATGATCTTGATTGCAAACAAAAATTTCTAAATATATGATTTTATTCTGATATTAAAAGGATTTATTGTGTTTCATGTATACATTGCTGAAAAACTATGATTAAGAAATTGAGTTCTATAAATATATATACCTCAATGATCATCTATATGTTTTTCTCCCCTACATTATTAAAGACTTCCATCAATAGAGTGAATGATCTTAAAACTAGAAATATTTCAGTTCACTCAAATGACTCTAAAAGAAAGAAAATGTAAATGCTTTTGAAAGAAATTGAGCTTCAATTGAATCATTTTCTGATTAATACTTTTATACATTTTCTCTAAGATTAGGAGAAAGCATAACTTGTTCTTAAAGGATTAGAAAGAGTGATTACTATAAATTCTGAATAATTCTAGATCACTCTACATTCTTGATATTACAGAATTTCAGTGTTATTCACGTTTATCACTAAAATCTGAAATTCAACAATTAAAATGATTAAAGAAGAATGCATCTTTTGAGGGGGAGCTTTAGATATTCAGTATCCTATCCCAAAGACACTTTATTTTGATGCATACTTAGAATTTTATGGATTGATTTTGATGAACCTCCTTATATTGCAATACATGCTTTAATTATAAGTTAATACCTTAAGATGAGTTCTATAAAGGTTGTCTTATCTCAAACCTTGAGTCTTATGAAAATAAGCTGAAACTTATAGAAAACATATTTTTGAGATTGACAATTTTATTGAACATTATCTACAAATTCTAAACTCTTAAAATGGAATGATCAATTAAGGGGGAGAAAGAAAATTTCAGAAGGAAAGACCTTATGGAACTTAATCGCATAAATCTATAACTAAAGGGGAGGAAAGAATACTAAATGAAAAGTGATCCTAATGCTCTCCAATATGTATCATCTGAAATTTAAATCTGAAAATCTTTATGATACACCTTGAGGCTTATTATTTGGTTAATATATCTTATGCATAAATCATGAACCAAATTGCAATTCAAACAGTTGATCTTAAGAGCCTCTAACTTAATGAAAAAGGGGGAGAATAATGTGTTGAATTTCCTTGAGTATCTCTTAGAAAACCAATTTTTGGAATTTACTGATGAATTCTTATTGGCTTGTCTCTAGAACTTCAATTTTTTATGCCAATTCATTATTATATGTACCAAAATGTGTTTCCTTTTTAAAGGATTAAAGTCTTTATAAGAACCTTCAAAACTTTGAATTTTATGTATGCTCTAAGATATATCATAAACTGCATGAATTCATGTTTTTGGCATTTATGCCACAATATTTTTACACCATAAAAGAACTTGCAATCATACTTAATATACTGCTCTTATACTCTGAAAATTAGTTAAATTGCTCTCATGTTGATAAAATACTTAATATATTGGGCAAAAGATCTTAAATGAACAAGCTTTCATACTTATTATTGAAGAGAGGTTAGATTTCCATTCGTGCTTTTCTTGAATATCATTTGTGGTACTTCTTGAATAACTTAAGGAAGATTCCACCTACACTTGATTAGAAAACTATCTGTGTTCCGCTCTGAAATTATCTTAATTGGCTCTGATCTATGCTCATTAATCTGATTCTAATATTATTGCCTTGAGTTATATGATTCATATCCTTGCAATAATTTGACATGCAAATCAGAGTACAATAAGAAATATTTGAGTATTCTTATCTTTGTGCTTAATGTTTCACTATCTTTTGATGTTGTCAAAAGGGGGAGAAATATTTAAGTATATGCTCATATGCTTTGTGTTTTTGAATTGAATACAAAATCAGCTGAAATTGAAATGTGTTAAGCTGATTAAATCTAAAGCATTATCATGAAGTATGTTTTAAATATATATGCTTTCTACTTCATGCAACTTAGCTATGCATTAGTTCTAGAACACAATATATTTTATATTGCACATACTCAAATACTGTGTATATGTTTAAATCTTAAATTTTGCATATACTCAGTGTTTTGTCATCATCAAAAAGGGGGAGATTGTTGACCCCCTAATGGATTTTGATGAATACAAAACACTAGAGTAAAATTCCATTATACTTAACAATTCGATTGAGGAATTCATGTGTTTTACTTAGAAAATTGTTAAGAAATGTCTAGGCAAGTTCCCACAATTTTTATGAATTTATTGAAGAATATTTTGAGCTAAAGAAAAAGTTCAGGGACAGCCGAGACGTCTCCTGATAGTTTCAGAGACGTCTCTGGCACAAACAGGAAGAACTGGCACACTTGGAGTCGTCCCCGGCACCTGCCGAGTCATCCCCGCGTTAGCGGAGTCGACTCTCTCAGAAGCGGAGTCGACTCTCTCAGTGGCGGCAGAAAGACGTTTCTCAAGGGATATGCGCGAGACGTCCCCGCTGTACGCGGAGTCTCCCCGAAGCAAAAAGGAGAACTCCCCGAGACGTCCCAAGATGGCGGAGACGGCTCTCTCAGGGTTTTCCAGAGAATGGTTTTTTGCGGGTGATAAGGAAGCGGAGTCGACTCTGAGATAGCGGAGTCGTCCCCACGCATAAAGTGGACACAAGCGGAGACGTCCCCTGAAAGAGCGGAGACGACTCTCTCAGGGAATTCCAGAGGGCAAGTTTTCGGAGACAAAGAAGCGGAGTCGTCCCCACTCAAAAAGCACAGACAAGGCGAGACGTCCCCGTAAAGTGCCGAGTCGACCCCAGATAAAGTAAAAAGTAAATCCTGTAGGTGAGACGTCTCTCGCTGTAGCGGAGACGTCCCCGGAGCGCCTGGGACGCGACTGACAGCTTTTCAGGTTTGATTTGAATTTCAAATCTTCTCTACTTTATCTCTAACGGCTATATTTGCTTTTTGGGCTATAAAAGGGAGGTCTTAAGTGCTTCTCAACAACTCTTCACCAACCAAAAGCAAAATCATTCAAGAGGGAAGTTAGAAAGAAAAGCTCAAGGGAGTGAGTGCATTCAAGAAAGGAAATCAAGTGCTTTCAAGTCTCCAAGCGATTTCAAGCTCAACCACTCTCGTGTGCTCGGGATTCCAAAGCTCACACCCAACCCTACGCGTCCCACATCGGAAGAATCAACATCTCCCACGCTTCCAACGGCAAAAAGGGTTCTTCCGATTTTATTGTTTCTCATTGTTATATTTGCTTCTTAAGAGCTTTCAAATCTTTTGTAAAACGTTTGAATATTGAGCTTGTTTCAGTCAAGGGACTGGAACAGGGATAGGGGTCCCAAGCCTAAGTTAAAATTGGGGGATTGTAGGGTTCGTTGTTAGCCCGGGGTAAAACAACGAGTTGGGTAGTTCACTCGAAAAACTACCGGATTGTAGGGTTCGTTGTTAGCCCGGTGTAAAACAACAAGTTGGGTTGTGAGCTTGTAAAACAACCGACTGTAATCTTGAGGATTATAGTGAAATTCCCAAAGGTCTTGGGGAGTGGATGTAGGTGCTGGGGTGCACCGAACCACTATATGTTTGTTGTGTTTGTGATGCTTTTTGTCATTGTCTAACTTGCTCACCTACTTACTTAGATAAATTGCTTGCTTAACTTATCCGTGCATCCTTTAGTTGCAAGCTATTTAATTTACTTATCAAGTCTCATTCAATAAATCAAACTGTTGCTAAGTTTAAATTCCACTGTGCATCTATACAACTTAGCATAATTAATTGAAAAGTTTTAGAAGTAGTACAAAAGTTTTTAAAAAGACCCAATTCACCCCCCCCCTCTTGGGTTGTATCTACTGGGCAACAGAGGGGCAAGAGCCCCTCCCTTCCTCGGATGCTCCCGGGATACGCGTCCTGGATGACCGGGATGCGCGACCCGGATGGACGGGACTCGCGTCCCGGATGTCCGGGACGCAAGACCCGTTTTGGCAAACATTGGTGCGGCTCCTCCTAACTTTTAGGAGGAGTCCACACCTAGGGCTTCAAAGAAAAAGAATAAAAAAGGGGGCAGCCCCCTTTGAGATGATTCTTGGTGGTTCTTTTTAGGCGAGCGGCCTCCATCTCTCCCTCTCTTCCTTCTTCCATCCGCAAGGCAAAAGAGGAGCAGCAAGGATGTTTGATTCTTCCTCCTCTCATCAGATGCATGGAAGAAAACAAAGAGAGAAAGGTGTTTCTCTCTTCCTCCTTCTTCTTCCATGGTAAGAAAAGAAAAGAAAGCGTTCTTCCTTCTCCTTCTTTCTCCTCTGGAAACAATCAAGAGTTGATTACTTAGAGAAGTTCCAACCATCAAAAGGGATCTCTGCAAGGGAGCTAGCACCCCGGTGAGTCGCAACCTCGATCAATCTAGATCTTCATGTGGATACCCGTAGAGGCCGGACACTTGTGCCACTTCAAGCGAACCTGATTTTCACGATCATCAAATAGCGGTGAAGATCTATCCGCTCAAGGTAAAGATTTGATCTTTATAATTTTAATTGTAGATCTGAAAATTAATCAAGTAATTAATTTTAATCCTTTCCTTCAGATTTCATGATCTTCTGAGTTAGAGAACTCAGAATTTTTTTGAAATCTACGTTTCTCTGGACGTTCATGAGATGAACGACCCCGCGCGCGTCTTTCCGCGATCGAGTAAATAGTACCTTTATATCAAGGCGAAGAAGGAAAGCGGACCGCTCGCTATTTCTATTAGAAATCATGCGATTCATTTCCGTAATGATTATAACAAACAAAAGACTCCTTACCTAAGAGCGGGATTCGAATTGGTTCCTGGTCCTGGTCAGAGACCACTGTGTTCGCGCCGGCGGTACCTTTCGGGTGTGGGATGCTCGTTTAACTTCTGTATTCATCTTGTTCCTTATTTACCTGGAAATCTGGCATCTCGCATCTATCCCGATTCTCGTCCCCGTCCACTATTCGATCGAGCATTGACTTTGTCCCCCGGGATCCATCACAGGTTGGGTTTGAGAGCCGTGTGATGGTGACTATCCAGCACGGTTCGGAGAGCACTTGTATGTAGTCTGCGCTGGTGAATGGAAGCCCCTGCCGCAAAAAAGAAGCGGCTCTTCCCACCAAACTGAGGAGACTATTGTGTTTGGGAAAAGCTTGATTGCCTAGTCCAATACCATTCTATCAGGCAGCAAGGGAAGCAAGGTAAAGCAGCGGAGGTAGGGAGAAAGAGATTGAGTGGTAGCGATCCCTCATTCCATTCTTCTTTCATGTGGTGGTACCGCCAAAATATGGTCAAAGAATCATTCGTAGGTCTCGGAGTCTCGGTTTTATAGAATCGGAGCAAGCACCAACAAAGAATAGGTTGAATGAACCGGACACCGTACCTTTTGGAAAGGAGAGAATTTGAAGAAAGTCACTCTCGGAAACTCTTATTGGACGAGAGAGAGTCAATATGATATTGGCGTTGTCCGACATTAATCCTCTCATACCTACTAATGGTGTATCTGAGATGCATTTCCTCTAGCTCCCGAAAAGGACATCAGATGGACTAGATTAGAAGGATCAGTCATGGGGCTGGTTCGGAATAAGAACGAGAATCGGTGTCGTGGTGGTGCTACGAGATGGCGATTTTTCGTCCGCCACCTCAGACCCCGATTCCCCATCAACTGCGCACGACAGAGCTTTACATCTTTCCACATCAGCGTAGCCACTGCGATCGTCGCAACGTGTGTGAGGGTAAACCGAAAGTGGTATCAGAGCCGGGTTTTAGGATAAGATTAACATTAATAGACTTGATTAGGATTTTATTAGATCTGAATTTTAATATTCATGCTGCTGAAATTTTCTGCGTGCTGAAATTTCAGATTTCAGAAATTCAGCATGCTGATTTTTATTCTTATGATGTTGCATGTTGATTTTAAATTACAATGAGATTGAAACAATTAAAATCATGTCTTGTATAATCAGAGATTCAGTTGGTAGCATGATTAAATTAAAATTATCAGATCTGAAATTATATGCATGAGATGCATGTGATAAGAATCAATCATTTTATGTGATTTTTTAAGCTACCGATGTATAAATATGACTAATGAAGGTTTATCTAATTTCTTTCTTTTGATCTAGTTCCTCTTGGTATTTCTTTTAATTTTCTTTTTAGTGCAATCACTTGGTGAATTGTAAAGTCCTCACGACCGAGATACAAAGGAACCATTTTCTCATTGAGTTTGCCATAAAGCTCAATTACCAATAGTTTGAAAATTTGGAAACATACTTAGTACATGATTTGGTGTTTACATGAAAATATAGCTTATCATGTCTAATCATAAGAAAAAAAGATTACATCATGATTCCTATTTAAGATTTTAGCCTAACTCTTTGAAAAGAAGGTTGTCAGGACATCTAACCGAAGCCTAGTCAACTGGGAACTTTACTAACCTATTTTCAAAACAAAAGGTAAAGTTTTAAAAACAAGGATTTTTTGCATGGATACCCTTCTAAATATCGGATTTTGCGTGAATACCCTTCCAAAATTGATATTTGCATGTATTACCCTCGTAAAATATTTGTTTTGTTGTTCTACCCTTTTTTATTCTTATTTTTGCATATATACCCATGTCATCTAACGCCGTTAAAAAATTAGCGGTTTCAAATTAAAAGACTAAAATACCCTTAATGGTTAGGCGTACAAGTAGAAAATTTTATAAGGGTATACAAGCAAATAGTAACTTTACAAGGATATTCATATAATTTCTATATTTAGAAGGGTATATATGCAAAAAAAAAAAACTTAGTAGATGAAAAGATTGAGATACATTATTAATGTGATAGCCTTATAATCCTGTATTTATTAGGAAATGCATTTGGTTCTATGATGAGAGGCCTGTTTCTTTATCATGAATATAACAAAAATATATAATGGATTTATTCTCAAATAAAATATATGGTATGTAGCTAGAAACCAAAAAATAGGGCTTCAATATTGGTTCACAGTAAAAAATAGGAATGAAATAAAATCAGCTACAATAATCATTATTGTTCTTCTAACACTTGTAATGATTTTTTTTTGGTTCAGATTAATAAAAGAAAAATAGTATAAATCAATGAAAGGGAAGAGAGGGTAACATGATATTGAAATATTTTTTTATAATCAACAGATAGGAGAGAGATGAAAAATTTGAAAGATAGATCGCACAAAAAGATAAGTTTTGCGGTTAGAAGAATTTTTGTTTATCATAGGTTGGATTACAGAACTAGGAGGAATAGGAAGGAGATCGCGAGCGAGCTGCATCGCGAACGCCCGCGATCAGGATCCTGATACGTGGGGGCGGGGGGGAAGCCCACAGCGGGTGGGGTGGGGATGCCGAGCGGCGGGGGGGAAGCCCACAGCGGGTGGGGTGGGGATGCCGAGCGGCGGTTGGGAAGCCCACGGGGGGGACGGCGGGGGGGAGCTCACGGGGGGGACGTCGGGGGGTGAGGGGAGAACGGCGGACGGGAGGGAGCTCGCGGGGGTGGGGAAGACGCGCCGCGCGGGGGGGACGAAGTGGGGGGGAGCTCGCGGGGAATGCGGAAGACGTGTCGCGCGGGGGGGCGGGGAGCTCGCGGGGGGGACGGCGGAGGCGAGGAGCTCGCCAGGGGGATGGGGAAGACGCGCCGGGGGGGTTGGAGTGGTGTAAGGATTATAACATCATTTCAAATTTTAATTTTATTTTTAATTCATATAAATATTATATTTTTAACACCGTTAAAGAACTGTTATATTAGGGGTATTTGTACAATAACCAGAGTTTTACAAGGGGTATACATGCAAATATTAATTTTGGAAAGGATATTCATGCAAAATCTAATATTTAGAAGGGTATCCATGCAAAAAGCTCTTAAAAAACAATTATGGTTAATATTCATGTTCGACCATGCATATAAATAAGGATTCTTTGCACATAAACATTACAAATCTAACTTATTGAATATCCACCCGAAAGTAACTATTTACAATACGCACCCCTCAAACACCCTGGTTTTGCATGGATGCTCCCTCCTATTAGATGTTTGGCTAACAATTCTAATAAATAACCCTTCCAAATATCAATTTGGCCATAATTATCCTTTATGTTAACATCCCTGCATTTGTTATATATTCCCCAAGAATATTATTGTAAGGGATGATAAATTATTTTATTTTTAAAAATGATTACTTTCAACACTGTCAACTAAAAATATAACCGCATATGTATTCATGCAAAAATATGATGTTTTAAGAGATACATATGCAAATAGTAATTTTCGAAGGCTAGAAATACAATAAGCTATTTTTGTAAGGGTAATGAACAAAAAAAAAGGATAAAAAGGGAAGAAGAGGAATAACATGACAAGAGAAGAAAATGATCTTTTTAATGAGTAGAGCAAGAACAAGAGGAATGACATGAGAGTGGGCCATTGAACAACTAGGCAGCATATTGAAGGCTTGCTAGTAGTAGAAAGGTATTGGAAAGCTTCATAAGACCCTCCAGTTGGTGATACATATGCGAAGGAGGAGGTTCCGAGGTAAGAAGAAATAGGGAAAGGAATAAGCAAAGTAAAAGCATCTTGTAAGTTATGTATTTTCACTTTCAATTTATGTAAAATAAAAAATTATTTCAGTATAATAGTGAAAATAAGGTAATGAAAAAAAGTACAAATCAAAAAAAAGTTATTTTTCTTCTAATATAAGTCTACTCTGCTGCTATGTAAGTAATCTATGCTTTACAAGTGCATAGATAGACTGCCTAGGCACCTATACAACACTCTTAACAACACTATCAAAAAGAATGTAAAGCATTTTGGCCAAAGTTTTGGAGAAAGGTTATTTCTGCAATTAACTCCCATTAGCAGTAATTTGGACACTTAAAAGTAAGATAGTCATATCGAGAACCATTGTTACTAACTAACAAAGATAGTCATTTCTACAATTGCGTATCCCTTTTACTATAAAAGAGAAAGAAGGCTTTATTCGGGCTCTAGATGCACTATCTACTAGACAATTGATATCGATAACAACATGGACAAGGCTTCTAAATCTATCCATTACCTTTTACTTTTCTCTTTTTCCTCCCCCTTCCGTGGTGTAGACCTAATTAACTCTAGAGTTTATTTTAGTTTTATCAATCATATTTGTGTTGTGTTTTCAATGATTTGATGTATCAATGATGTATGAAATTGGACTATATGAATGTTATTTTGTTTCATTCTTTCTGATCTAGTTCTTTTCTTTGGTGGTTCTAATTTTTCTTTGTTAGTTTAACCACTTGGTGGATTATGAAGTCCTTATGATTTAGAAAATGTTGTCAATTGTCTAACTATTGTTTATCAAGTCTAATTTACATTGGTGACCCTTTGCTGTTGCCCAAGGTGACAAGCCAAGAGGGGGGGTGTGAATTGGTTTCTCTTATTTTTATACACCAGAATTATGTGGTGTGCATACATCCACATGTACGCACAGCATAGAAAATGCTCTCAAGCATGTTCCCCTAGGTTCATCCACTTCATCGTCCATTTATACAAGAAAATTTTGTTCCCTTGCTCGTGGGTGAGAATCAGGTGCCAATTCTACCATTCATCAAGCTCCAACACAAGACAGTTCTCTATATTTCTGTGTTGAATACCAAATTTATTCTCCGTTCTTTTGATTTCCATCCTACAACATCGATGATTGCAGCCAAAACTTCAACTGTTGCTGTAGAATTTCATACAAGCATCTTCATGAAATAATCCCATTTTTTCCACCATTTACTTAGTATTCCACTGTTCAAGACTGTCGCGGCGTGTTCTTTTGATCTCCATCTTCCAACTACGATAATTAAAACGAAAAGTTCAGCTCTTGCTATAGAATTCTACAGCAATTACCTTTACAAATAATCCTGTTTTCCCACCTTTTACTTAGTATTCTACTTTTCTTGACTCCGAATTAGGATTGGGATGTATGAATTGACAAATGGAATTGAATCAAGAAATTTAAGCGGAGACAGATGGCTGCTGATCATGAAGAAGACAGAACTAGAATCAGACAACAAAACAACTAGATAACTAAATTGCTGAAAAACATTAAGGAACGAATCATACTCCTCTACCTCCTAATGATGGTCCACCGGGTGGAAGAAGCGGGTTGTTCCTGTTTGCCCTCCTTCATCCATGGGATTCTCGGGATTTTCTGTCTCCAGAACATCTTCCTAGCTTCCTTAGTAAGGAGTGGGTGGCCAATGGCGAGTTTTGTGGTCGCCAGTACCCCAAGTCGGCCTCCGGCAGCCCCACCCATACTATCCTCCCTCCCCCTTAAAGCTTCAGCCAATACGACACCTCCACCTCCATTCTCAGCTTTTTTAAAATATATCCTCTACTACCTTGCAAGTTTCAACTGGCCGGAGTCTGCGCTTGGTAAGCTCCAGCCTGCACGAAACCCTCTACTGACATCACCTCGCACCGGCATCGGTCCAAGCCTCTCAGACAATGGTTCCAGGATTTGGGGTAGCGACAACCACCTCTTCTTAAAAAAGACGGGGGAGGTCGATGGCTGATGTAAATCTGTTATAGAGATCAGGAGCGGGCAATGGTTAGAGGCGATCTGGGGACCTTGATAAGCCAGGAAGCTCTGGAACCTCGAGTTCATTCACCGCATGGTTCTAGGGACCTTGAGGTAGATTTTTTTTGGGGGACAAAATTGGCCTATAACTAATGGCCAAGTAGGAGTGTTTGGTTGTGAACGAAACATGGAATAAGATAGAATAACTAGCTTATTTCATTCCCATTTCACCATCCAAACATAGTTTAAGGAATAGAGATCTGGAGTCTTTGTTCTCCATCAATTACCCACCAAACAACAATGTTTCCTATTTGTTCCTATAGATCTTGGATACCTAATACGAAATAGGCGTCACATGCTATTGTCAATTGTCCAAAAACATCCATTAATAAAATAAAAATACTTTATCAATACTTCAAAGAGGTATGGCATATGTAAAACATGGCTTTATTAGGGTACTAATATTGTTGGTAACATCCTAGTGCACAGTCAAGGCCTAGTTATAGCACCCTAGATAAGCATTTTAGGAAACCTTATTAGTTGAGCCGCGTACACTTTGCACTGCTGCTAAATTTATCATGGTGCATATTGCTATTACACATATAAGGAAAAAAAAAGAGGAAAAAGTAATTACTATTCCACGTGTTGCCTTCTGGTTGGACTAGTCCATGTGAACTTAGTCTAACAAATAATTTTTCAAGGGAGTGGGATCAGGATGGGTGGGGGGCGGAGTTCAGTGGCGAGCTTCAGGTTAGGCCTGATTTCTGTTTGGCCTCCATAATCTAAACCTGAATTCAATCCTGAGACCTTTTAAACCAAGCCTACAGCCCGACCTAAAACCGGGGCTAATTTTTAACTCGATATACCACCTAGCCAAAAGTCCACATATATCCTTATTGAAATTTCTTGTTTAGCTTAATTCTAATTAAGTATAGTCATCTAATGGCATAGTCATAGCCATTAGTGGGGATTTAAATAGCCACTCTAATGTTGTCGATTGGTAACCACAAGTCGAACATGATTTTTATTCTAAAACTCCTTCTGTAGTAATATATATTTATCTCAAATCTAGTGGTACCTATGAGTCTTGGTTTGAGGGGACCCCAGAGCACTATAATATCCATCAATTTGAAATTCAAATTTGAACCAGTCAAATTTAAAAATCTAATCAAAAACATGTCAAAACTGGCATCCTTACTACCACCAACGATTAAACACCATCTATCATGCCCTAACATGATACTGCCGACAGGGTAGACACCTCGCAAGGCTCAGCCCTGTAAAGTATCTCAAGCCTAATCTATCAATCAACTAAATACAATGTCAGCTAGACAAAGATATATATGGAAAGGATCTAAATAACTTCCTGCACATAACCTAGCTTAAGGACTATGAGCATCCAAATCTTAAAGTATAAAAAAAAAATATTTAACACAAGCATAACGATACCAACATTTGGTATGGATTAAATAATAGTTCCACATGATGATAAAATACCAGTCGAACAACTACAATACAAGGTTCTGACCAACAAGGTCTCAAATGAAAGAAAGATTGATAATACTCCAACTGCATCCTCGAGACAACTGAGTTTTACTGATTCGTTCATCTAGAAAAGAAGAAGCTATAAGCTTAACAACGAATAAATTCTTAATTGTACACACTTCAATTTAAAGATAAATTCACCACTTTAAAAAAAAAAACTGATTCAATATACATTTTGTTTTATTAAAATAACAAGTATAGAAGTATGATAATACACAAATAATGGCTATGCATACAATATGAAGATTACCACTAACTCAATAGCTAAAATAATTTACAATTTCCAAGTTTGGACATGTTTAAATAATACATCATGATAAATAACTTATTTAACTTTCAGTTTGTTGTCCATTTTTTCATGATATTAGGCAACCAATGTCATGATTCACCCTATGACAAGCATCTTCCATTACACGATCATGATTTGCCCCATGATAGGCTTCAATCGGTTGTCATGATTTGCCTAATGACAGGCATCAATCTACTATAAAAATGTCACACAAAAATCCATAACAATAGTCCCAATAATAATAACACAATTAAATCTATCAATAAAACTCACTATCAAAAACTCATGAAGTTTTTATTCTATAATCCCTTTTATACATAATTGATCCCATGCCATGTGAACGACATTATGTATACACTCACTAATACGAAGAATGCAACCACTTCAATAAAACATGTAATAAAACTTCCACAAAAAGTGTCTTACAGGAAAAATACAATTCCAAAATTCTAATAGATTAAAGAGTACATAAAGAGAGAACTTGCCTCAAAAATACTTGTGAACAACAAAAAATATCTCAACACCTCAACATATCAAAATAATAATGCCAATACAAAATTAATTAAATAAATGAGAACTCATATTGTAAGGATCCATGGAGGCATGTGTTTGGTCTCCTATTGGTTATGCACTACGTAGATCTTGGATATTTAACAACATCTTACGACTAGCTTTTTTAGATGAGGCACTGAGTTGTTACAAATTATATTATAGCAGATCAGGCCTATCACCCATATAGACTAAGAGACAGCTGCAACATGGGTCCATTTTAGGTTGACCATAAGTGTTTGTGATTAGATTTGTGGTACTTGTAATTAGATTTGAATAGATTTGGACCATGAGCTTGGCAAGATACTAGGGTTTAACAAGGAGTATGTGAAGATTCATGTGGGCATGTGTTTAGTCTCATATTTATTATCTACTAGGTAAATCTGGGTACTTATTCAATATCAAAGAACCCAAATAACACCTTTTTGACAAGCATTTTTTAGTAAGATCCTGTATTGTTACAAATAGTATCAGAGTAGATCTACCCAATGGTCTATGTGGATAAGAGAACACTGCAGCATGCGTCTATTAGGTGACTACAAGCTAATTGTGGAATTTGTAAATTAGATTTGTGGTACTTATAATTAGATTTGCAATAGATTTAAACTTTTATCCTGATGCAGATGCCAAGGCTTAAACTGGGGGAGTTTTTGAGGACACTTGTGGGTGTGTCTTTAGTCCTACATTAGATATGAATCGGATAGATCTAGGTACTTAATAATACCTTAAGGTAGGAATGGCAAGGGGTAGGGTACCAGCAAAATTTGCCTTATCTGTATCTGAATCCATTTAAAATGCTACAGCCCGAACCTTAGCAAGTTTTAATTTTAAATCCCAAACCCTTTCCAAATCCTATAGGGCTTTGCTAAATAGATCCTATTAGGGTTCGGGATAGTTTGGGTATCCGAAAATATCTGGCCAGCTGCCATCCTATCTTAAGTCTAGCCTTTTTGGGTGGGTGTAGATTGTTACACATATACTAATAAATATATAGCAAAATAAAGTGATTGCAACTCTATCTACAGTACACTCGCACTTCTTATTGAACATTGCACAAGCACCATATAATTAAAATACCATATCCCAACAATCTATATTTCTATGAATTGTCCAATCCTACAAATTAATCTTGCCAAGAGATCTTGGTTATATTTTCGATCTCTTGTAGTGATCAAATTAGCCAAAGCTCAAAGCATAAATTCTCGAAGTCACCTTGAAATAGGTATTTTTCATCCTAAATGGATATGTATCCATCAAGTTATGTCTCCAAATCATGCTAAATATAGAACTTATGCCAAATTTTCAGCCCATTTTAACCCATATATTGACCAAATCAATAAAGATTTAGTACAAAATGTGGGTCCCAAAGTTAGCTTCAAAATGAGCATATATATAAGTTATCCCAATAGCAATTGCCCAACTTTTAAAAATGGTATCACATAACAGGGGCTCCTCTCCCTATATTTCCTCAATTATGTGATATTCTAGTGTTGGGAACCCGCCCATGCCGCTGATATTCAAAAATTAAATCAGATGGCAGCGGAAGAGGCATGTGCGGGATCGACATTCATCGGCATTTGAACGTTGTTTCGAGACCTTTCGTAATTAGGTAAGAATTAAAACTTTTAGAACCATTAGGAAGATCAGATCATCACCTTGTGCGGGTAGATGATCACCGCAAATTGATGATCGTGGTTTTAGGATGAAGGTTCGTTTGAAGCCGTTCAAACGTCCGGCCTCTACGGGTATCCACACGAAGCAGAGGATCGATCCAAGCTTTCCTGTCTTCTCGGGTGCTAGCTCCCTTGCAAAGACTTCTTTTGATGGCTGATCTCCTTCTTCAATCAACCCTTGATTGTGTTGAGAGGAGAAGAAGAAGAAGGATGAAGAAGAGGAGAAGAGATCCCTTACGCAGCCTTCTTCTTTCCTTGCGTTGGATGAAGGAAGGGGAAGGAAGAGGGCCGCCAACACTCTGGTCTTTTCCCTTTGGCTTGCGGCTGAAACAAGAGGAGGGAGAGGGTGGCCACGGCACAAGGAGAAGAGGCTTCTTCCTTAGGGCGCCGGCCTCTAGTCCCTTTTATAGAGAAGGGCTCCTACAAGTTAGGAGCCCTAGATACTTTCCAAAGAGAGAAGGGGGGCGCCGGCCCCCTCTCTCTTCATGTCGCACCAACTAAGTGAAGAGGGGCTGATCCCCTCTTACTTGGTTAACCTAATCCTCTTCCAAAGAGGATTAGGTGCCCTTTTCATGGTTTAGTCCTAATCTGATTAGGATTAACCAAATCATGAATCAATCGGGTTCTATGCTATGCTAGTCCTAATCCAATTAGAACTTGAATGAACCATGACTCAATTGAACTCTTCAATCCTAATCCAATTTAGGAGTCATGTTGATTCATTAGATTAATAATTAATTAGGACTTAAGGAATCCTAATCCAAATAGGACATATTTAATTTTAGTCCTAATCCAATTAGGACTCTATTTGAATCCGAAGTCCTAATCCAATTAGGATTTCTAGGAATCCTATTCTAAGTAGGAATCCAAAGATGAATTCAAAATCCTAATCTAATTAGGATTATAGGAATCCTACTCCAAGTAAGAATCCCAGTCCTACTCCAAATAGGATTCCCAGTCCTAATCCAATTAGAACTCTAGAAATCCTACTTCAAGTAGGATTTGTGATTTAAATCCAATTAATCAATTCCCATTCCTTCTTCAACTTCTTATCAATCGAATTGATTACTCGTGATTCATAATCACTTTTCAACCATCGGATCGGTCAATACTTCTAGTGTGTGTGACCCATAGGTTCTATTCTGACTGGTAGTGAGATATATTGCGATCTCTATCACAATATCATTGAAAACTCCTTTCAATGGGTTGGAACGATTCCAACTCTACTCATTAGGGTTTATCGATCATCAAGATAATCCCTATGAGTCCCACCATCTACCAGTGACACCTAGCAGCATGTAGTGGCTACTCAGTAGAATAGAATGATGAACCTCTAGGTGCAGTTATCATGTGATACAGTTCTACTATCGTGGATCCCTACAGGACGGAGGTCATGGACAACTCGTCAAACCCCATCGTCTATCATATGTGAAGATTTATTCGACTTAAGTTCGAGAGCGGAGAACTCTTTCTCCACTGTGCAATCTGCCCCGGCCGAGGTCTTACGAACTCAGTCTTATAAATCACATAGGATCTCTCCTTATCTATCAAGGTCGATAGATTCCTTATAGGTGCATACCCTACTCCTACAGTGAACTTACTGCAACCAATCTACACTGCATGGACCCCATATGGCTAGAGACCATGTATGTGTGCAGTCAAACTACAATAACCTCACTGTGGAGTAGCCGAAGCACCGCAGGTCAAAGGACCAGTCACACTACTGCAACGTCAAACAAGTCACTGACGAGTGGATAGACATCCAAGTGACTTCTTGTATTGGTCACGCTCAAGTACCCTTGTTTTTAACAAGCACCTGCACTATTACTTCAGTGTCGCCACACCGTGGACTCGAGTCTCGTCCATCCATAAGGAAAGTAATCTGTGCACTGATCTCATCGGATCGATGACCGTCCTCGTGATGATCCATCGATCAGGAGCGTTCAGAAATTAATCACTAATGATACATGGCTCTAATTTTCAACTCTTGAGAATATGCATCATCATCTTATTAATTCCTTGGACGATTCATAGACACAATAATAATATGAATGAAAAAGATGCCTTTTCATTTATTCAATAAAGTTAAGTACAAATTATGTCCTAGAATTTTAATAATGTGTCAGCCAAAATTGGCTTCTAGGGCATACATCTAACAATTCTCCCACTTGCACTAAAGCCAATCAGTAATATATCTTAGTCCCATCTTCTCAAGGTGGGCTTCAGTCTTTGCTGACTTAGCTGTTTAGTGAATGGGTCTGCTACGTTATCCGCGGAGTCTACTCTCTGCACTTCGACATACTTCTTCTCAACATAGTCGCGTATGAGATGGAAGCGCCGCTCTATATGCTTGGACTTCTGATGAGACCTTGGCTCCTTAGCAAGGGCTATGGCGCCATTATTATCGCAGTAGAGGGTTATGGCATCTTGATGACATACATCCAATTCCGCAATAAATTTCTTGAACCAGAAGCCTTCCTTAGCAGCTTCAGAGGCGGCGACGTATTCAGCTTCCATAGTAGAATCCGCAATGATCGGTTGTTTAGAACTCTTCCAATTCACCGTACCACCATTGCACAAGAACACATATCCAGATGTTGACTTTCTATCATCGACATCAGTCATGAAGTCTGAATCTGTGTGCCCTTCTACCTTTAACTCTGATGATCCTTCAAAAACCAAGAATAAATCTTTAGTTCTTCTCAAGTACTTAAGAATATTCTTCACAGCTGTCCAGTGTTCTTCACCTGGATTCGACTGATATCTGCTTGTGACACTCACAGCAAGGGCTATATCAGGTCGTGTACATAGCCATGGCATACATGAGGCTCCCTATTGCCGATGCATAGGGTATCTTGCTCATGCGTGAATCTCTTCAGATGTGTTGCGGGCACATCTTCTTGGAGAGATGAATTCCATGCCTTAGGGGTAAGAGACCCCTCTTGGAGTTTTCCATGCTGAACCTCTTCAGCACCTCCTCTATGTACATCTTCTGTGAAAGGCCAAGCATCCTTTTAGATCTATCTCTATAGACCTTTATTCCCAAAATATAGGATGCTTCCCCAAGGTCTTTCATGGAGAATTCTTTGACAACCAGACCTTGACCGAGGTTAGCATGGAATATCTTCCCTATCAGTAGGATGTCGTCCACGTACAGTACGAGAAATACGACAGCGCTCCCACTAACCTTTTTGTAAACACACGGTTCCTCTTCATTTTTGATGAAATCAAAACGTTTTGATTGCGTCATCGAAATGAGTGTTCCAACTTCCGAGATGCTTGCTTTAGTCCATAAATGGACCTTTGCAGCTTGCAGACCTTGTGATCTCCATCACTGGAAGTGAAACCCAAAGGCTGTTCCATATAGATATCTTCATCAAGATGTCCATTTAGGAAAGCAGTTTTCACATCCATCTGCCAGATTTCATAATCATGAATGCTGCAATGGCAAGCAATGTTCGGATGAATTTCAGCATGGCTATAGGTGAAAAGGTCTCCTGATAGTTAATGCCTTCGCGCTGACTATACCCTTTCGCCACAAGCCTTGCCTTATAGGTCTCTACCTCTCCATCCGAACCTATCTTCCTTTTGTAGATCCATTTGCATCCAACAGGTACAATACCTTCTGGTGGATCTACTAAGGTCCAGACTTGGTTGGAATGCATGGAGTCTAACTCTGATTCATAGCTTCCAGCCATTTCTCGAAATCGATATCTGATATCGCCTCGTTGTAGGTTTTGGGATCCTGTATGTGATCCCTATCTCCCACTAGGAACATTTCCTCGGTATCCTCTTCTAGTATACCTAAGTATCTATCGGGACGATGGGAGACCCTACTAGATCTACGAGGTGGTTGAGGACATCGTGTACTGGCTCTTTATGAATGGTTCTATGGATCCATGATCGTTGCTTTCAGAGACTTCTCTTCAAGCTCATTTTCCTCCACTGCCTCTATCAAGGATAAACTGATTTCCAGAAGATGGCATGACGGCTACAAACACATTGTGATCCTCTGAGACGTAAAATTGTATCCTATGACTCTTTAGGATATCCTATAAAACGAGCACTTATGTCCTAGCCTCTAACTTGTCCGCTGTAGTCTCTTGACGTGGGCCGGACATCCCAAATCTTTGAGATGACCCAGACTTGGTTTCTTACCATGCCATATCTCATACGGTGTGGTAGGAACAGATTTAGAGGAAACTCTATTCAATAAATAAATCGCTGTGAGTAAGGCATCTCCCCAAAGGAACATAGTAAATCAGTGAAGCTCATCATGGACCTGACCATATCCAAATAGGGTCCGATTCCTCTCTCTGACATTCCGTTGAGTGAGGTGTACCCGGAGGTGTCCATTGTGAGACCAGGTACATAATAGCAGTCTCTAAGTATTAACTAAATCCAGACGGTAGTCGCAGATGGTAGGTGCCCACAGCCACAGCAGCAACTTTTGCCCCGTTGCAACCGAAGGGTTGCCGCACCTTCCGCCAGCCTTCTACTTTCCTTTAGACCCTGCATGGTAGTGCACAGATGAGCCACTAGAACCAGAATCTATAACCCAACTAGAAGTAGAAGAAACCGTTAGATTAGTTTCAATTATGAGCAAGTCTATACCTTCTGAAGGTGTGTCACCTTTCTTGTTCTTCAGGGCTCTCGAGGTATGAAGGACAGTTTTCTTCCAGTGGCCTTCGACATTGCAGTGGAAACATTTTCCTTTGTCGTTAGCCTTTTTTTTTTGAACTTCCTTCTTTGGCTTCTTGTCTTTCTTCTGCTTCTTAGCAGGCTTCTTTTTCTTCCAAGTAGACTTTCTCTTGGAACCAGAAGTCAACTCCAGCAGCAAGGACATTGCCCCTTGAACCTTTCAAGGCTCCCTCAGCAGTTACCAACATGTTGATTAGTTCAGTCTTAGTGCATTCAATCTTATTCATGTGGTAGTTTACTATAAACTGACCAAATGAATCAGGAAGTGACTGTAGGATCAAATCCACTTGTAATTCCTTGTGCATGTCCATACCGAGCTTCTCAAGTCCTCTAGGTCCTTGATCATGGTCAGACCGTGATCATGGACAGACTGCCCTCGGCATCTTGTTTGAAGCCCTTGACACTTCAAAATGAGCTTGCGACTCTGCTCACCATACAACTCTTGCAGGTGTGCCAGTATTCCTTAGCTTATATTTCTGCTGGCTTGGAGTTCATTAGACCATGGATGCCATTATAGCTTTTATCTATGTCTCATCCAACCACTTTTATGCATCACAGACTAGGTTTCTAGTGGGTATGCGTCCCACCGAGGCTAGGACCATAGTGTCGTTTTTAGGTATCCTAAAGTCATTAGGATACATTTTTACGTCTCAGAGGTCACATGTTTTGTGAGCGTATGCCATCTTCTTGGAAAATCAGTTTATCCTTGATAGAGGCAGTGGGAGGAAATTGAGCTTGAAGAGAAAGTCTCGAAAGGCAACGAGTCATGGATCCTATGAACCCATTCATACAGAGCCAGTACACGATGTCCCTCACCACCTCGTAGATCTAGTAGGGTCTCCCATCCTCCCGATAGATACTTAGGTATATTAGAAGAGGATACCGAGGAATGTTCCTAGTGGGAGATAGGATCAATACAGGATCCAAAACTACACGAGGCGATATCTGATATCGATTCCGAGAAATGGCTGAAGCTATGAAGTCAGAGATAGACTCCATGCATTCAACCAAGTCTGGACCTCAGTAGATCCACCAGAAGGTATTGTACTATTGGATGCAAATGGATCTACAAAAGGAAAATAGGTTCGGATGGAGAGGTAGAGACCTATAAGGCAAGGCATGTGGCGAAAGGGTATAGTCACGCGAAGGATGACTATCAGGAGACCTTTTCACCTGTAGCCATGCTAAAATCCATCCGGACATTGCTTGCCATTGAGCATTTCATGACTATGAAATCTGGCAGATGGATGTGAAAACTGCTTTCCTGAATGGATATCTTGATGAAGATATCTATATGGAACAGCCTTTGGGTTTCACTTCCAGTGATGGAGATCACAAGGTCTGCAAGCTGCAAAGGTCCATCTATGGACTAAAGCAAGCCTCTCGGAGTTGGAACACTCGTTTCGATGATGCAATCAAAACGTTTGATTTCATCAAAACGAAGAGGAACCATGTGTTTAAAAAAGGTTAGTGGAGTGCTGTCATTTTCTCGTACTGTACGTAGATGACATCTCCTGATTGGGAATGATATTCCCATGTAACCTCGGTCAAGGTCTGGTTGTCAAAAGAATTCTCCATGAAAGACCTTGGGAAGCATCCTATATTTTGGGAATAAAGGTCTATAGAGATAGATCTAAAAGGATGCTTGGCCTTTCACAGAAGATGTACATAGAGGAGTGCTGAAAGGTTCAGCATGGAAAACTCCAAGAGGGGTCTCTTACCCCTAAGCATGGAATTCATCTCTCTAGAAGATGTGCCCCAACCATCTGAAGAGATTCAACGCATGAGCAAGATCCCTATGCATCGGCAATAGGAGCCTCATGTATGCCATGTGTGTACACGACCTGATATAGCTCTTCTGTGAGTGTCACAAGCAGATATCAGTCGGATCCAGGCAAGAAGCACTGGATAGCTGTGAAGAACAGTCTTAGTACTTGAGAAGAACTAAGGAATGTTCTTGTCTTTGGGAGAGATCAAAGTTGAAGGTAGAAGGATGCACACATATTGATGATAGAAGTCTACATCGAATATGTGCAATTGTGGTTCAGTAAATTGGAAGAGTTCAAACAACCGATCATTATAGATTCTACTTAGAAGCTGAATGTTAAGCCGTATCTAAGGTGCAGTGGAAACCTTCTGATTAAAAGTTAATTGCAGAGTTAGGTGTAATGTCATTAGATGCCATAACACTTTACTGCGATAACATGGCACCATAGCACTAGCTATGGAGCATGGTCTCATCAGAAGTCCAAGCAATAGAGCGGCCTTCCATTCATACGCGACTATGATGTAGAGGTGCAGAGAGTAGACCTCCGGACGAAAATCAAATATCTGCTAGCAACAGGTACATAATAGCAGTCTATAAGTAATAAACTAAAACCAGACGGTAGTCGTGTTAGATGTATGCCCTAGAAGCCAATTTGGCTGACACATTGTTGATTCTAGGGACATAATTTTGTACTTGACTATTTATTATTGAATAAATAAAAGGCATCTTTTCATTCATATTATTTATGTGTCTATGAATCGTCCAAGAAATTAATAAGATGATGATACATATTCTCAAGAGTTGAGAATTTGAGCCATGTATCATTGGTGATTAATTTCTAAATGCTCCTGATCAATGGATCATCACGAGGACGGTGATCGATCCGATCAGTGCACAGATCACTTTTCTTCTGGATGGACGAGACTTGAGTCCACAGTGTAGGGACACTGAAGTGATAGTGCAGGTGCTTGTTAGAGAACAAGGGTACTGAGCGTGACCAAGACAAGAAGTCACTTGGATGTCTATCCACTCGTCAGTGACTTACTTGATGTTGCAGTAGTGTGACTGGTCCTTTGACCTGCGGTGCTTCGGCTACTCACAGTGAGGTTATTGTAGTTTGACTGCACACATACATGGTCTCTAGCCATATGGGTCCATGCAGTGTAGATTGGCTGCAGTAGGTTCACTGTAGGAGTAGGGTATGCACCTATAAGGAATCTATCGACCTTGATTGAAGAGGAGTGATCCTATGTGATTTGTTAGACTGAGTTCTAAGACCTTGGCCAGGGCAGTAATATAAAGTGGAAAAAGAGTTTTCCATTAGCGAACTCAAGTCGAATAAATCTTGACATATGACAGACGATGGGGTTTGACGAGTTGTCCATGACCTCCGTCCTGTAGGGATCCACGATAGTAGGACTGTATCACATGTTAACTGCACCTAGAGGTTCATCATTCCATTCTGCTGGGTAGCCACTACATGCTGCTAGGTGTCACTGGTGGATGGTGGGACTCATAGGGATTATCTTGATGATCGATAAACCCTAATGAGTTGAGTTGGAATCGTTCCAACCCATTGAAAGGAGTTTTCAATGATATAGTGATAGAGATCACAATATATCTCACTACCAGTCAGAATAGAACCTATGGGGTCACACACACTAGAAGTATTGACCGATCCGATGGTTGAAATCATGATTAGGAATCACAAGAAATCAATTTGATTGATAAAAAGTTGAAGAAGGAAAAAGGAATTAATTAATTGGACTTGAAACAAGAATCCTACTTCGGGTAGGATACCTAGAGTTCTAATTGGATTAGGACTGGGATTCCTACTTGGAATAGGATTCCTCAATCCTAATGAGATTAGGAGTTTTGAATTAGAATTGGATTCCTACTTGGAGTAGGATTCCTAGAAATCCTAATTGGATTAGGACTTCGGATTCAAATGGAGTCCTAATTGGATTAGGACTAAAATTAAACAAATCCTAATTGGATTAGGATTCCTTAAGTCTAAATTAATTAATAATCTAATGAATCAACATGACTCCTAATTGGATTAGGATTGAAGAGTTCAATTGAGTCATGGTTCATTCAAGTCCTAATTGGATTAGGACTAGCGTAGATTGAACCCAATATGGTCAATCCTAATTAGATTAGGACTTAACCATAAGAGAGGCACCCAATCCTCTTTGGAAGAGGATTAGGGCAACACAAGAAGGAGGGATCACGCCCCTCCTCCTCTCCTTGTGTGCGGCATGAAGAGAGGGGCCGGCGCCCCCCTTCCCTCTTTGGAAAATCATCTAGGGCTCCTACTTTGGAGGAGCCCTTGATGGCTATAAGAGAGGCACTAGGGCCGGCGCCCTAGAGGAGTCTTCTCCTCCTCTTCAAGCCGTGGAAGCCCCCTCTCCTCCTCTTTAGTTGCAGCCGCAAGCAAGGGAAAAGATCTCCAAGTGTTGGCGGCCTCCTTCCCTTCCCTTCCTTCATCCAACGCAAGGAACAAGAGAAGGCTGCGTAGAGGATCATCTTCTTCCTATTCTTCATCCTTCTTCTTCCTCCTTCTAAGCACAATCAAGAGTTGATTGAGAGGAAGGACATCAGCCATCAAAGCTATCTTTGCAAGGGAGCTAGCACCCCGGTGAGATAGAGAGCTTGGATCGGATCCTGCTTCGTGTGGATACCCGTAGAGGCCGGACGTTTGAACGGCTTCAAGCGAACCCTCTTCCAAAACCACGAATTCAGATTTGCGGTGATCATCTACCCGCGCAAGGTGAAGATTTGATCTTCCTAATAGTTTTAAAAGTTTTAATTCTTACCTAATTACGAAAGGTCTCGAAACAAGCGTTCATGCGATGAACGTCGAACTCGCGCATGCCGATTCCGCTGCCATCTGAAAAATTTTTGAAATATCAGCGGCATGGGCGGGTTCCCAACAGTGGTATCAGAGCCTAGGCTTCGTAGATTAAGGTAAGAATTAAATATCTAAAGGCTTATTAGATCTGAAAATTGATTGATCATGCATGCTGAAAAATTCTGCATGCAGATTTTTCAGGGGTGCTGATTTTTACATGCTGATTTTTATGTGATAAAAGGATGATTCTAATTGCATTGTTAATGGGATTACAAAGTTTAGAATCATGATTAGCATGATCAGCGACCTATGTCATGATATAATCAGTTAGTTTTCAGATCTGAAATTATAATTGTAGCATACGGTGATGATCATAGGATTCAAACCCTTTTGGTATCAAATGTAATGACCTGCGATGTGATCTGCGATGTCATGTAAATTTTACAGATGCTTGCATGCATCTTATTTGATGTTTTGAGAGGCCTGCGTACCTCCTAAAAGGAGATGTAATTTATTTTTATTTTTATTTTACATCTGGTTGTATTTCTGTGATGTGATGTACATCAACGATCAAGTTGAAGCAAAGGCATGAGATGAAAGGTGATCTAAGCGGTTGATGGCGATGGGATCAAGAGTTGATCAAGGATCGAATCAAGGAAGCTTGGAACCAATTCAAGAGTTGAAGACCACTTGATCGATTGATGTGCATGTGCTTGCAATACGACCTAATTAGAATCCATGATCATCACCTAGTTAAAGTTTAGCTTTAATTATTGCCGCGATTATAACTGCCTGCAATGCGCCGTTTGCATGTGATGTGAATGAGAGTCGGGTAGATAGGTCTACATGTGATGTAGCAAACCCAATTGAGACCTAAATCAAAACCTCCTCAATCAAGTCGAGAGTGAACCGACATGAGCAAGTCATATTAGATTAATTGATCTAATTGGTGTCTAGAAAAGCATGAAAGGTGGTTACTTAATTAGGACCTTACTCTCTGAGTAAGGGGAGCCTCCCACCTGCTTACCTGGCCAATTGTTCGATTACCTCTTATGAAGGGCTCAAGTTGCAAACACTAAGACCTGATTAACCAATATTAAGTCAATAGGTCTTCCACTGTAGTAGAGCTGCTAAGGCCTTTCTGATGTTGACTTGTCTCGGCTGGATACAGTGGTCAAGTTGCATTGGGGGGTTGGACCTCTCTATAGACATGAGATGTTGTAGGATAAAGGTGGGGTTGGGCACCAATAACTGTTAGGTGAGGACCCAATGACGACTTTATTCCTACGGTTATACAGTGGGTCTGACTTAACTAAGAAATGGGACCAATAACTGTTAGGTGAGGTCTTCATGGCTTAGAGACCAAGTTACACTGCACCATGCTTGAGAAGCATTGTACAAGAGTTGTACACTCATCCATCTATGTGTCACCAATAACTGTTAGGTGAGGTGGCATGTAAATCGGTGGGACCGCAGTACCCACTAGAAACCCTAGTCGCGTAGGGATTTCCGTTTCCCTACCAGGGGAGTGTGAGGGATTCGAGAAAATAGTGGGAGTCATATTTGTTCTAAAAGACCTTAGGACAGATTAGGATCAAGTACAAAAGTCTAACTAGAATCTTTACTCTCTGCAGATACAATGTCGGCTTCAAACCCTTTGACCCGTATTCTTGAGACCAACCGACTGACCGGAACCAATTACAAGGACTGGCTTAGAAATCTCAAAATAGTTTTGGACTGTGAGAAGATAGGCTACATACTCGATTTAGATATCCCCACATTACCAGCACGTCCCACTGATGTTCAGCGTGAGATGCATAAAAAGTGGTTGGACGATGACATTAGAGTAAAATGCTATATGATGGCATCTATGTCTAATGAACTCCAATGCCAGCATGAAAATATAAAGACTGCTAGGGACATACTGGCACACCTGCAAGAGTTGTATGGTGAGCAAAGTCGCACAGCTCGTTTTGAAGTGTCCAAGAGGCTTTTCAAAGCGAAGATGCACGAGGGGCAGTCTGTCCATGATCACGGTCTGACCATGATCAAGGACCTAGAGGAGCTTGAGAAGCTCGGTATGGACATGCACAAGGAATTGCAAGTGGATTTGATCCTACAGTCACTTCCTGATTCATTTGGTCAGTTTATAGTAAACTACCACATGAATAAGATTGAATGCACTAAGACTGAACTAATCAACATGTTGGTAACTGCTGAGGGAGCCTTGAAAGGTTCAAGGGGCAATGTCCTCGCTGCTGAGTTGACTTCTGGTTCCAAGAGAAAGTCTACTTGGAAGAAAAAGAAGCCTGCTAAGAAGCAGAAGAAAGACAAGAAGCCAAAGAAGGAAGTTCAAAAGAAAAAGGCTAACGACAAAGGAAAATGTTTCCACTGCAATGTCGAAGGCCACTGGAAGAGAAACTGTCCTTCATACCTCGAGAGCCTAAAGAACAAGAAAGGTGACACACCTTCAGAAGGTATAGACTTGCTCATAATTGAAACTAATCTAACGGTTTCTTCTACTTCTAGTTGGGTTATAGATTCTGGTTCTAGTGCTCATTTGTGCACTACCATGCAGGGTCTAAAGGAAAAGTAGAAGGCTGGCGGAAGGTGCGGTAACCCTTCGGGTTGGCAACGGGGCAAAAGTTGCTGCTGTGGCTGTGGGCACCTACCATCTGCGACTACCGTCTGGATTTAGTTTAATACTTAGAGACTGCTATTATGTACCTGTTGCTAGCAGAAATTTGATTTCTGTTTCATGTCTAGCACAGGAAGGTCATGTTTTTACATTTGACAAAGACTGCTGTTCTATTTATTTAAGAAATAAAATAGTCGCACGTGGTTTCATGATTGACAGTCTCTATCATTTACATATGGATGTATCTGTGAATGTTACCGAGCAAGATGTGAGTGCCAAAGGATCCAAAAGATCCAGAGATGAGATAAACCAAAGATATTTGTGGCACCTCAGACTTGGCCATATTGGAGAAGATAGAATGAACAAAATGGATAAAGATGGGCTTTTAGGCTCATTGACTTCCGAGTCATATCCAGTTTGCGAGTCCTGTCTTCAAGGAAAGATGGCTAGACTACCCTTTGTAGGACATGGGGAGAGGACCACTGAAATACTTACCCTAGTACATACAGATGTATGTGGCCCATTCGATGTGCTAGCCAGGGGACGTTATTCTTACTTCATTACCTTTACCGATGATTATTCACGGTATGGGTATGTGTATCTTATGAGACACAAGTCTGAATCCTTTGAAAAGTTCAAAGAGTTCAAGAATGAAGTAGAAAAACAAACTGGAAAACCTCTTAAGGCTCTTCGATCAGATCGGGGAGGAGAATACCTTTAGTGGGGAATTCCGAGACTATCTCAAAGAAAACGGCATAGTCTCACAATGGACACCTCCGGGTAACACCTCAACTCAACGGGTGTCAGAGAGGAGAAATCGGACCCTATTGGATATGGTCAGGTCCATGATGAGCTTCACTGATTTACCTATGTTCCTTTGGGGAGATGCCTTACTCACAGCGATTTATTTATTGAATAGAGTTCCCTCTAAATCCGTTCCTACCACACCGTATGAGATATGGCATGGTAAGAAACCAAGTCTGGGTCATCTCAAGATTTGGGGGTGTCCGGCCCACGTCAAGCGACTACAGGCGGACAAGTTAGAGGCTAGGACCATAAGTGCTCGTTTTATAGGATATCCTAAAGAGTCATTAGGATACAATTTTTACGTCTCAGAGGATCACAATGTGTTTGTGAGCCGTCATGCCATCTTCTTGGAAAATCAGTTTATCCTTGATAGAGGCAGTGGGAGGAAAATTGAGCTTGAAGAGAAAGTCTCTGAAAAGCAACGAGTCATGGATCCTATAGAACCCATTCATACAGAGCCAGTACACGATGTCCCTCAACCACCTCGTAGATCTAGTAGGGTCTCCCATCCTCCCGATAGATACTTAGGTATACTAGAAGAGGATACCGAGGAAATGTTCCTAGTGGGAGATAGGGATCACATACAGGATCCCAAAACCTACAACGAGGCGATATCTATATCGATTCCGAGAAATGGCTGGAAAGCTATAAAGTCAGAGATACACTCCATGCATTCCAACCAAGTCTGGACCTTAGTAGATCCACCAGAAGGTATTGTACCTATTGGATGCAAATGGATCTACAAAAGGAAAATAGGTTCGGATGGAGAGGTAGAGACCTATAAGGCAAGGCTTGTGGCGAAAGGGTATAGTCAGCGCGAAGGCATTGACTATCAGGAGACCTTTTCACCTGTAGCCATGCTAAAATCCATCCGGACATTGCTTGCCATTGCAGCATTTCATGACTATGAAATCTGGCAGATGGATGTGAAAACTGCTTTCCTGAATGGATATCTTGATGAAGATATCTATATGGAACAGCCTTTGGGTTTCACTTCCAGTGATGGAGATCACAAGGTCTGCAAGCTGCAAAGGTCCATCTATGGACTAAAGCAAGCCTCTCGGAGTTGGAACACTCGTTTCGATGATGCAATCAAAACGTTTGATTTCATCAAAAACGAAGAGGAACCATGTGTTTATAAAAAGGTTAGTGGGAGTGCTGTCATTTTTCTCGTACTGTACGTAGATGACATTCTCCTGATTGGGAATGATATTCCCATGTTAACCTCGGTCAAGGTCTGGTTGTCAAAAGAATTCTCTATGAAAGACCTTGGGGAAGCATCCTATATTTTGGGAATAAAGGTCTATAGAGATAGATCTAAAAGGATGCTTGGCCTTTCACAGAAGATGTACATAGAGGAGGTGCTGAAGAGGTTCAGCATGGAAAACTCCAAGAGGGGTCTCTTACCCCTAAGGCATGGAATTCATCTCTCTTAGAAGATGTGCCCCAACACATCTGAAGAGATTCAACGCATGAGCAAGATTCCCTATGCATCGGCAATAGGAAGCCTCATGTATGCCATGCTGTGTACACGACCTGATATAGCTCTTACTGTGAGTGTCACAAGCAGATATCAGTCGGATCCAGGCAAGAAGCACTGGATAGCTGTGAAGAACAGTCTTAAGTACTTGAGAAGAACTAAGGACATGTTCTTGGTCTTTGGGAGAAGATCAGAGTTGAAGGTAGAAGGATGCACACATATTGATGATAGAAAGTCTACATCAGAATATGTGCAATTGTGGTTCAGTAAATTGGAAGAGTTCCAAACAACCGATCATTATAGATTCTACCTTAGAAGCTGAATGTTAAGCCGTATCTAAGGGTGCAGTGGAAACCTTCTGATTAAAAGTTAATTGCAGAGTTAGGTGTAATGTCATTAGATGCCATAACACTTTACTGCGATAACATTGGCACCATAGCACTAGCTATGGAGCCATGGTCTCATCAGAAGTCCAAGCACATAGAGCGGCACTTTCCATTTCATACGCGACTATGATGTAGAGGTGCAGAGAGTAGACTCCGCGGATAACGTGGCAGACCCTTTTCACTAAGCAGCTGAGTCAGCAAAAGACTGAAGCCCACCTTGAGAAGATGGGCCTAAGATATATGACCAATTGGCTTTAGTGCAAGTGGGAGATTGTTAGATGTATGCCCTAGAAAGCCAATTTGGCTGACGCATTGTTGATTCTAGGGACATAATTTTGTACTTGACTATTTATTATTGAATAAATAAAAGGCATCTTTTCATTCATATTGTTTATGTGTCTATGAATCGTCCAAGAAATTAATAAGATGATGATACATATTCTCAAGAGTTGAGAATTTGAGCCATGTATCATTGGTGATTAATTTCTAAATGCTCCTGATCAATGGATCATCACGAGGACGGTGATCGATCCGATCAGTGCACAGATCACTTTCCTTCTGGATGGACGAGACTTGAGTCCACAGTGTAGGGACACTGAAGTGATAGTGCAGGTGCTTGTTAGAGAACAAGGGTACTGAGCGTGACCAATACAAGAAGTCACTTGGATGTCTATCCACTCGTCAGTGACTTGCTTGATGTTGCAGTAGTGTGACTGGTCCTTTGACCTGCGGTGCTTCGGCTGCTCACAGTGGGGTTATTGTAGTTTGACTGCACACATACATGGTCCCTAGCCATATGGGTCCATGCAGTGTAGATTGGCTGCAGTAAGTTCACTGTAGGAGTAGGGTATGCACCTATATGGAATCTATCGACCTTGATAGATAAGGAGAGATCCTATGTGATTTATAAGACTGAGTTCGTAAGACCTCGGCCGGGGCAGTATGCACAGTGGAGAAAGAGTTTCTCACTATCGAACTCGAGTCGAATAAATCTTGACATATGACAGACGATGGGGTTTGACGAGTTGTCCATGACCTCCGTCCTGTAGGGATCCACGATAGTAGGACTGTATCACATGTTAACTGCACCTAGAGGTTCATCATTCCATTCTGCTGGGTAGCTACTACATGCTGCTAGGTGTCACTGGTGGATGGTGGGACTCATAGGGATTATCTTGATGATCGATAAACCCTAATGAGTTGAGTTGGAATCGTTCCAACCCATTGAAAGGAGTTTTCAATGATATAGTGATAGAGATCACAATATATCTCACTACCAGTCAGAATAGAACCTATGGGGTCACACACACTAGAAGTATTGACCGATCCGATGGTTGAAATCGTGATTAGGAATCACAAGAAATCAATTTGATTGATAAAAAGTTGAAAAAGGAACAAAGGGAATTAATTAATTGGACTTGAAACAAGAGTCCTACTTCGGGTAGGATTCCTAGAGTCCTAATTGGATTAGGACTGGGAATCCTAGTTGGAGTAGGACTGGGATTCCTATTTGGAATAGGATTCCTCAATCCTAATGAGATTAGGAGTTTTGAATCAAAATTGGATTCCTACTTGGAGTAGGATTCCTAGAAATCCTAATTGGATTAGGACTTTGGATTCAAATAGAGTCCTAATTGGATTAGGACTAAAATTAAACAAATCCTAATTGGATTAGGATTCCTTAAGTCTAAATTAATTAATAATCTAATGAATCAACATGACTCCTAATTGGATTAGGATTGAAGAGTTCAATTGAGTCATAGTTCATTCAAGTCCTAATTGGATTAGGACTAGCGTAGATTGAACCCAATATGGTCAATCCTAATTAGATTAGGACTTAACCATAAGAGAGGCACCCAATCCTCTTTGGAAGAGGATTAGGGCAACACAAGAAGGAGGGATCACGCCCCTCCTCCTCTCCTTGTGTGCGGCATGAAGAGAGGGGCCGGCGCCCCCCTTCCCTCTTTGGAAAATCATCTAGGGCTCCTACTTTGGAGGAGCCCTTGATGGCTATAAGAGAGGCACTAGGGCCGGCGCCCTAGGTGTGTCTTCTCCTCCTCTTCAAGCCGTGGAAGCCCCCTCTCCTCCTCTTTAGTTGCAGCCGCAAGCAAGGGAAAAGATCTCCAAGTGTTGGCGGCCTCCTTCCCTTCCCTTCCTTCATCCAACGCAAGGAACAAGAGAAGGCTGCGTAGAGGATCATCTTCTTCCTATTCTTCATCCTTCTTCTTCCTCCTTCTAAGCACAATCAAGAGTTGATTGAGAGGAAGGACATCAGCCATCAAAACTATCTTTGCAAGGGAGCTAGCACCCCGGTGAGATAGAGAGCTTGGATCGGATCCTGCTTCGTGTGGATACCCGTAGAGGCCGGACGTTTGAACGGCTTCAAGCGAACCCTCTTCCAAAACCACGAATTCAGATTTGCGGTGATCATCTACCCGCGCAAGGTGAAGATTTGATCTTCCTAATAGTTTTAAAAGTTTTAATTCTTACCTAATTACGAAAGGTCTCGAAACAAGCGTTCATGCGATGAACGTCGAACCCGCGCATGCCGATTCCGCTGCCATCTGAAAAATTTTTGAAATATCAGCGGCATGGGCGGGTTCCCAACAAAATCAACATCAGAAAGGCCTTAGCAGCTCTACTATAGTGGAAGACCTATTGACTTAATATTGGTTAATCAGGTCTTAGTGTTTGCAACTTGAGCCCTTCATAAGAGGTAATTGAATAATTGGCCAGGTAAGCAGGTGGGAGGCTCCCCTTACTCAGAGAGTAAGGTCCTAATTAAGTAACCACCTTTCATGCTTTCCTAGACACCAATTAGATCAATTAATCTAATATGACTTGCTCATGTCGGTTCACTCTCGACTTGATTGAGGAGGTTTTGATTTAGGTCTCAATTGGGTTTGCTACATCACATGTAAACCTATCTACCCGACTCGCATTCACATCACATGCAAACGGTACATCACAGGCAGTTATAATCGCAGCATCAAATAAAGTTAAACTTTAAATAGGTGATGATCATGAATTCTAATTAGGTCGTATTACAAGCACATGCACATCAATCGATCAAGTGGTCTTCAACTCTTGAATTGGTTCCAAGCCTCCTTGATTCGATCCTTGATCAACTCTTGATCCCATCGCCATCAACCGCTTAGATCACCTTTCATCTCATGCCTTTGCTTCAACTTGATCGTTGATGTACATCACATCACAGAAATACAACCAGATGTAAAATAAAAATAAAAATAATTTACATCTCCTTTTAGGAGGCATGCAGGCCTCTCAAAACATCAAATAAGATGCATGCAAGCATCTGAAAAATTACATGACATCGCAGATCACATCGCAGGTCATTACATTTGATACCAAAAGGGTTTGAATCCTATGATCATCACCGTATGCAACAATTATAATTTTCAGATCTGAAAACTAACCGATTATATCATGACATAGGTCGCTGATCATGCTAATCATGATTCTAAACTTTGTAATCCCATTAACAATGCAATTAGAATCATCTTTTTATCACATAAAAATCAGCATGCAAAAAATCAGCACCCCTGAAAAATCTGCATGCAGAATTTTTCAGCATGCATGATCATTCAATTTTCAGATCTAATAAGCCTTTAGATAATTAATTCCTACCTTAATCTATGAAGCCTAGGCTCTGATACCACTGTTGGGAACCCGCCCATGCCGCTGATATTTCAAAAAAATTCAGATGGCAGCGGAATCGGCATAAGCGGGATCGACGTTCATCGCATGAACGTTGTTTTATGAACCGTTCGTAGTTAGATAAGAATTAAAACTTTTTAAACCTTTAGGAAGATCAGATCTTCACCTTGTGTGGGTAGATGATCACCGCAAACTGAAGTTCGTGGTCTAGGATGAAGGTTCGCTTGAAGCCGTTCAAGTGCCCGGCCTCTACGGGTATCCACATGAAGCAGTGATCCGATCAAAGCTCTCTTGTCTTCCCGGGGTGCTAGCTCCCTTGCAAAGACTTCTTTTGATGGCTGATTTCCTCTCTTTCAATCAACCCTTGATTGTGCTTGAGAGGAGGAAGAAGAAGGATGAAGAAGAGGAAGAAGAAGAATCCCCACGCAGCCTTCTTTTCTTCCCTGCGTTGGAACCAAGGAAGGAGGCCAAGGAGAGGTGCACGCCTCTTCTTTTTTTCCCCTTGCTGATGGTGGCTGAACCAAGGAAGGGAGAGGGGTGGCCACGTGATGGAAGAGGAGAGGGAGAGCTCATCTAGGGCGCCGGCCCCCTTTGCCCCTTTTTATAACCATCTAGGGCTCCTACAATCTAGGAGCCCTAGAGTTATTTCCTAAGAGGGGCTCTCTTCTCCCTTCTCCACATGGAAAAGGGAGGGGCATATCCCCTTCCTCATGGTAAACCCTAATCCACATTAAGTAGGGTTTGAAAAGCCCAAATGTGGTCAAGCCCTAATCCAATTAGGCTTAGCCTAAGGGTGAACCAATTAGGATCCAATCTAGGTAAGTCCTAATCCAATTAGAACTTAAATCAATTTTGACTTAATTGAACTCTTCAATTCTAATCCAATTAGGAGTCTTATTGATTTATTAGATTAATAATTAATTGTGACTTAAGAAATCCTAATCCAAATTAGGACATATTTGATTTTAGTCCTAATCCAATTAGGACTCTATTTGAATCCGAAGTCCAAATCCGATTAGGACTCTAGGAATCCTACTCCAAGTAGGAATCCAATTTTGACTCAAAATTCCTAATCTCATTAGGATTGTAGGAATCCTATTCCAAGTAGGAATCCCAGTCCTACTCCAACTAGGATTCCCAATCCTAATCCAATTAGGACTCTAGGAATCCTACCCGAAGTAGGATTTGTGTTTAAGTCCAATTAATTAATTCCCTTTGTTCCTTCTTCAACTTCTTATCAATCAAATTGATTACTTGTGATTCCTAATCACGATTTCAACCATCGGATCGGTCAATACTTCTAGTGTGTGTGACCCCATAGGTTCTATTCTGACTGGTAGTGAGATATATTATGATCTCTATCACAATATCATTGAAAACTCCTTTCAATGGGTTGGAACGATTCCAACTCAACTCGTTAGGGTTTATCGATCATCAAGATAATCCCTATGAGTCCCACCATCCACCAGTGACACCTAGCAGCATGTAGTGGCTACCCAGCAGAATGGAATGATGAACCTCTAGGTGCAGTTAACATGTGATACAGTCCTACTATCGTGGATCCCTACAGGACGGAGGTCATGGACAACTCGTCAAACCCCATTGTCTGTCATATGTCAAGATTTATTCGACTTGAGTTGGATAGTGGAAAACTCTTTTTCCACTTTATATTACTGCCCTGGCCAAGGTCTTAGAACTCAGTCTAACAAATCACATAGGATCACTCCTCTTCTATCAAGGTCGATAGATTCCTTATAGGTGCATACCCTACTCCTACAGTGAACCTACTGCAGCCAATCTACACTGCATGGACCCATATGGCTAGAGACCATGTATGTGTGCAGTCAAACTACAATAACCTCACTGTGAGTAGCCGAAGCACCGCAGGTCAAAGGACCAGTCACACTACTGTAACATCAAGCAAGTCACTGACGAGTGGATAGACATCCAAGTGACTTCTTGTCTTGGTCACGCTCAGTACCCTTGTTCTCTAACAAGCACCTGCACTATCACTTCAGTGTCCCTACACTGTGGACTCAAGTCTCGTCCATCCAGAAGGAAAGTGATCTGTGCACTGATCAGATCGATCACCGTCCTCGTGATGATCCATTGATCAGGAGCATTTAGAAATTAATCACCAATGATACATGGCTCAAATTCTCAACTCTTGAGAATATGTATCATCATCTTATTAATTTTTTGGACGATTCATAGACACATAAACAATATGAATGAAAAGATGCCTTTTATTTATTCAATAATAAATAGTCAAGTACAAAATTATGTCCCTAGAATCAAAAATGTGTCAGCCAAATTGGCTTCTAGGGCATACATCTAACATATGACAGACGATGGGGTTTGACGAGTTGTCCATGACCTCCGTCCTGTAGGGATCCACGATAGTAGAACTGTATCACACGATAACTGCACCTAGAGGTTCATCATTCTATTCTACTGGGTAGCCACTACATGCTGCTAGGTGTCACTGGTGGATGGTGGGACTCACAGGGATTATCTTGATAATCGATAAACCCTAATGAGTAGAGTTGGAATCGTTCCAATCCATTGAAAGGAGTTTTCAATGATATCATGATAGAGATCATGATATATCTCACTACCAGTCAGAGTAGAACCTATGGGGTCACACACACTAGAAGTATTGACCGATCCGATGGTTGAATCGTGATTAGGAATCACAAGTAATCAATTCGATTGATATTCGGTTGAAGAAGGAACAAAGGGAATTAATTGGACTTAAAACAAGAGTCCTACTTCGAGTAGGATTCCTAGAGTCCTAATTAGATTAGGACTGAGAATCCTAGTTGGAGTACGACTGGGATTCCTACTTGGAATAGGATTCCTACAATCCTAATAAGATTAGGAGTTTTGAATTAGAATCGGATTCCTACTTGGAGTAGGATTCCTAGAGTCCTAATCAGATTAGGACTTCGGATTCAAATAGAGTCCTAATTGGATTAGGACTAAAATCAAATATGCCCTAATTTGGATTAGGGTTTCTTAAGTCACAATTAATTATTAATCTAATGAATCAATAAGACTCCTAATTGGATTAGGATTGAAGAGTTCAATTGAGTCAAAATTGTTTTAAGTTCTAATTGGATTAGGACTTACCTAGATTGGACCCAAATTGGTTCACCCTTGGACTAAGCCTAATTGGATTAGGACTTAATCACATTAGGGCATCCAAATCCTTACTTAATGAGGAATAGGGCAACCATGAAGGAGGGGCACACGCCCCTCCTCCTTTCCTTTGCTTGGGGTGGCAACACAAGAGGGGCCGACGCCCCCCTTGGAAGGTGATCAAGGGCTCCTAATTTGTAGGAGCCCTTCATGCCTTTAAAAGGGCTTGTGCGCGGCACCTAGGGCAAACTTGGTCCTCCTCCTCTTCAAGTCGTACGCCTCCCTCTCCTCTCCTCTTGGTTCAGCCGCAAGCAACGGAAGAAAAGGAAAAGCCATTGGCGGCCCCCTCCTCTTCTCTTCCTCCTTCCAACGCAAGGAAAAGGGAGTAGGCTGCAAGGGCTTTGGTTCTTCATCCAGTTGCCTTCTTCTTCCTCCTCCTCTCAAGCACAATCAAGGGTTGATTGATAGAGAGGAAATCAGCCATCAAAAGAAGTCTTTGCAAGGGAGCTAGCACCCCGGGAAGACAAGAAAGCTTTGATCGGTCCTCTGCATCGTGTGGATACCCGTAGAGGCCGGACGTTTGAACGGCTTCAAACGAACCTTCATCCTAAAACCACGAACTTCAGTTTGCGGTGATCATCTACCCGCACAAGGTGAAGATCTGATCTTCTAAATATTTTAAAAGTTTTTAATTCTTCCCTAACTACGAACGGTTCATGAAACAACGTTCATGCGATGAACGTCGATCCCGCACATGCCTCTTCCGCTGCCATCTGATTTTTTTTTTTTGAAATATCAGCGGCATGGGCGGGTTCCCAACAAGACCGCCTAGGCACCTATACAACACTCTTAACAACACTATCAAAAAGAATGTAAAGCATTTTGGCCAAAGTTTTTGAGAAAGGTTATTTCTGCAATAATCTCCTATTAGTAGTATTTTGGACACTTAAAAGTAAGATAGTCATATCGAGAACCATTGTTACTAACTAACAAAGATAGTCATTTCTGCAATTGCGTATCCCTTTTACTATAAAAAGGGAAAGAAGGCTTTATTCGGGCTCTAGATGCACTATCTACTAGACAATTGATATCGATAACAATATGGACAAGGCTTCTAAATCTATCCATTATCTTTTACTTTTCTCTTTTTTCTCCCCCTCCTTGGTGTAGACCTAATTAACTCTAGAGTTTATTTTAGTTTTATCAATCATTTTATGTTGTGTTTTCAATGATTTGATGTATCAATGATGTATGAAATTGGACTATATGAATGTTGTTTTGTTTCATTCTTTTGATCTAGTTCTTTTCTTTGGTGGTTCTGATTTTTCTTGTTAGTTTAACCACTTGGTGGATTATGAAGTCCTTATGATCGAGTTACTGGATTTTTACAAGGGCATATGGATTGCTAAGAAAATGTTGTCAGTTGTATAATATTGTTTATCAAGTCTAATTTACATTGGTGACCCTTTTGCTATTAGCTTAAGCTTTTGCATTCTGACATATTGTTATCATGGTATCATAACTTTAGATTTTCTAGAAATCATGAGTTAAAATCCTTAAAATACAACCTTCCTAAAATTCGAACCCATAACCTCCTCCTAGAACATGGTTCTGAACATAATGGCAGATTGTCTTATGTGCATATCTTTATACAAATTGATATGACTAATTATGTAGACTTGAGGACAGGTATTATAATATACAAGGCTACCATTATCTTGTTAGAAGTATATAATTTTCTTTCCTCATTTTTAAAATCTTCTATTTTTTTATTGATTTATTTTTTTATATTTGTTGTTCTACCATTACGCAGATTTTAGAATAAAAGTTTCAAATGCTCCCATCTCCCTTCCAATTTCTATTCTGTTGTAGAGAAGGATATGCCTAGCAAGTACAATCAGTTGGATCACACCAAGCCTCGTAGGAGCCAATGCATTCATAGATGAAGATCGCAGCATTATTAGCTTCTCGCCAATGGCTTTTCCATTAAAGACTATGTGAAGTTTATCCTACACTTTTCTCTTCTTGTTCATTGTGCTTCTCTCTATATTGTTAGATGTATGCCCTAGAAGTCAATCTGGCAGACACATTATTTATTCTGGGACATAAATTTGTACTTGACTTTATTATTATTGAATAATAAATGGGCATCTTTTTTATTCATATTGTTTATGTGTCTATGAATCGTCCAAGAAATTAATAAGATGATGATACATATTCTCAAGAGTTGAGAATTTGAGCCATGTATCATTGGTGATTAATTTCTAAATGCTCCTGATCAATGGATCATCACGAGGACGGTGATCAATCCGATCAGTGCACAGATCACTTTTCTTCTGGATGGACGAGACTCGAGTCCGCAGTGTAGGGACACTGAAGTGATAGTACAGGTGCTTGTTAGAGAACAAGGGTACTGAGCGTGACCAAGACAAGAAGTCACTTGGATGTCTATCCACTCGTCAGTGACTTGCTTGATGTTGCAGTAGTATGACAGGTCCTTTGACCTGCGGTGCTTCGGCTACTCACAGTGAGGTTATTGTAGTTTGACTACACGTATACATGGTCTCTAGCCATATGGGTCCTTGTAGTGTAGATTGGCTGCAGTAAGTTCACTGTAGGAGTAGGGTATGCACTTACATGGAATCTATCGACCTTGATAGAAGAGGAGTGATCCTATGTGATTTATTAGACTGAGTTCTAAAGACCTTGGCCAGGGCAGTAATATAAAGTGGAGAAAGAGTTTTTCACTATCGAACTCAAGTCAAATAAATCTAGACATATTACAGACGACGGGGTTTGACGAGTTATCCATGACCTCCGGTCTGTAGGGATCCACGATAGAAGGACTGTATCATACGATAACTGCACCTAGAGGTTCATCATTCTATTCTGCTGGGTAGCCACTACATACTGCTAGGTGTCACTGGTGGATGGTGAGACTCACAGGGATTATCTTGATGGTCGATAATCCCTGGTGAGTTGAGTTGGAATTGTTTCAACCCATTGAAAGGAGTTTTCAATGATATTGTGATAGAGATCGCAATATATCTCACTACCAGTCAGAATAGAACCTATGGGGTCACATACATTAGAGGTATTGACCGATCCGATGGTTGAATGTGATTAGAAATCACAAATAATCAATTAGATTGATAAATGGATAACCCGCTAAGAGTTAGTGGTTAGAAGAAGGAAGGATTGCAATTTAATTTAATTAATTAGATTTAATTAATTGGACTTGATCATGAGTCTTATTTGGAGTGGGATTCATGAAGTCCTAATTAGATTAGGTTTTCAAATTAAATTAGAGTCCTACTTGGAATAGGATTTCTAAAGTCCTAATTGTCTTAGGGCTGAAATTTGAATAAGTCCTGATTAGATTAGGATTTTCTTAAGTCCTAATTAATTTTAATTTTAATCTAATTAATTAAATGACTCCTAATTGGATTAGGATTGAAGAGTTCAATTGAGTCATGGTTCAATTAAATTCTAATTGGATTAGGATTTGGAGGAATTAAATTGGGTGCACTTAATCCTATTTTGAATAGGATTGGACCTAGAACTAGTCCTAACCCAATCCCCACTTAATTTGATTAAGTGGGGCTAACCAAATGGGAGAAGAGGGAGGGGCCTACACCCCTCCCTTGGCTGGTGGCGTGAAGCAAAAAGGTGGGGCCACCCCCCTCCTAATTTGAATTCACAAAGGGATAAAGATGAGCTCCTAAAATTTAGGAGCTCATCTCTATCCACACACCATAAAAGAGGGGTTCAAAGGGGCTACGAATTTTTTATGATTTTTCTTGGGATTTTTGGCAGCGAGGAACCTCTCCCATTCCTCCATTGATCAGCAAGCAAACAAAGGGAATAGGAAGCCTTGGCGTGGCCTTCTTCCTCCTCTTTTTGGTTCTAGCGCAAGGAAAAAGAAAAGGCTGCGAAGGGCCTTGTTTTCTTCTTTCTAGATCCCTCCTTCTTCCTCCTCTCAAGCCAATCAAAGGTTGATTCAAAGGAGAGGACTTCAGCCATCAATAGCCTTCTCTGCAAGGGAGCTAGCACCCCGGTGAGATCCAAATGCTTCGATCGAGTCAGTACTTCGTGTGGATACCTGTAGAGGCCGGACGCGTGTGCGGCTTCCACTGAGCCTTGATCAAATACCACGTAAATCAGATTTGCGGAGACCATCTACCCGCACAATGTGAAGATCTGATCTTCTTAATGATTTTAAAATGATTTAAAATAATTTAATTCTAATCTATCTACAAACGAATGGTTTTAAAACACGTTCATGTGATGAACGGATCCCGCATATGTTTTTCCGCTGCAATCTGAAAATTATTTCGAAATTTTCATGGCATATGAGGGATGCTAACAGTGGTATCAGAGCCATGGTTATGTAGATTAAGATTAGAATTAAATTTTTCAAGGCATTTTAGATCTGAAATTTAAGGGATTATGCTTGCTGAAATTTATGTATGCAGAATTTTCAGTTTGCTGATTTTTCTGCATACTAATTTTTAGATGCTTAGATTAATGATTCTAAAGCTTTGATAATATGATTACAAATATTTAGAGTCAAATCTAGCATGATCAGCAAGTCATGAGATGAAATAATCAGTTAAATATCAGATCTGAAAATAATTTTTATGCATGTGATGCGTATGGTGATGATCATGGATGGACCCTTTGAATGTGCTGAAATGTTCTGCGATGTTCTGTGATGTTCTGTGATGCATGTAATTTTAATTTTCAGATGCCTGCGTGCATCATAAATTCATGTATTAGAGACCTGCGTGTCTCAATGAAAAGGGTTGTAATTTTATTTTTATTTTTATTTAATTTTTAAAGCAATCTGGGATGTAATCTGTGATGTGTGTTGCACGTTGATGGTTGATCGATATGTACATCAACAAGCTCAACATGCGCGGATCAAGATCAAGGGTTGATTGAAGATGGATCAAGGAGTTGATCACAATTGGACCTAGAGGATCAAGATCGAGTCAAGAGTTGAAGACGATCAAACCAATTGATGTGAATGTGCTTGTAAAATGACCCCATCCTGGATCCATGATCATCACCATTTAATTTTATTTTTGATAAATGCCTGGATGTTTAATGCTTATGATTATGCGGGTAGACTTATATTTGCATGAGATGTGAATACGCGATCGAGTGAGACCTAAATCGAAACCTCCCTAATCAGTCGAGGGTGAACCAACATGAGTTAGTCATATTAGATTAATTGATCTAATTGGTGTCTAGGCAAGCCTATAAGGTGGTTACTTAATTAGGACCTTACTCTCTGAGTAAGGGGAGCCTCCCACCTGCTTACCTGGCCAATTGTTCGATTACCTCTTATGAAGAACTCAAGTTGCAAACACTAAGACTTGATTATGCAATATTAAGTCCATAGGTCTTCCACCGTAGTAGAGTTGCTAAGGTCTTTTCGGTGTTGATTTGTCTCGGCTGGACACAGTGGGCAAGTTGCATCGGGGGACTGGACCTCTCTATTAGACATGAGATGTTGTGGGGTAAAGGTGGGGTTGGGCACCAATAACTGTTAGGTGAGGACCCAATGACGACTTTATTTCTGCGGTTATACGGTGGGTCTGACTTAACTAAGTAATGGGACCAATAACTGTTAGGTGAGGTCTTCATGACTTAGAGACCAAGTACCACTACAATTTGCTTGAGAAGCATTGTACAAGAGTTGTACACTCATCCATTTATATGTCACCAATAACTGTTAGGTGAGGCGGCATGTAAATCGGTGAGACCGCAGTACCCACTAAAAATCCGAGTCGCGTAGGGTTTTTGTTTCTCCATCAGGGGAGTATGAGGGATTCGAGAAAATAGTGGGAGCATATTTGTTTTAAAAGTCCCTAGAACAAATTAAGTTCAAGTACAAAGTCTAACTAGAATCTTTACTCTCTACAGATCACAATGTCAGCTTCAAACCCTTTGACCCGAATCCTTGAGACCAACAGACTGACCGGAACCAACTATAAAGACTGGCTTAGGAACCTGAAAATTGTTCTGAATTGTGAGAAAATAGGGTATGTGCTCGAGAAAGATATCCCTAGGCTACCAGCACGTCCTACTGATGATCAGCGTGAGACGCATCAGAAGTGGACTGATGACGACATTAGGGTCAAGTGCTACATCATGGCATCCATGACTAACGAACTTCAATGCCAGCATGAGAACATAAAGACTGCTAGGAAAATACTGCTCATCTGCAAGAGTTGTATGGTGAGCAGAGCCGCACTGCACGCTTTGAAGTGTCCAAGAGGCTCTTCAAGGCAAAGATGCGTGAGGGGCAGTCTGTCCACGATCACTGTTTGACTATGATCAAGGACCTCGAGGAACTTGAGAAGCTCGGTATGTCCATGCATAAGGAACTGTAGATAGATCTGATCCTGCAATCCCTTCCTGATTCATTTGGTCAGTTTATAGTAAACTACCATATGAATAAAATTGAATGCACAAAGACCGAATTGTTGAATATGTTGGTAACTGCTGAAGGGGCCTTGAAAGGTTCAAGGGGCTCTGTTCTGGCTGCTGAGCTGACTTCTGGTTCCAAGAGAAAGTCTACTTGGAAGAAAAAGAAGCCTGCAAAGAAGCACAAGAAAGACAAAAAGCCTAAGAAGGAAGTTCATAAGAAAAGGGCTGATGACAAAGGAAAATGTTTCCACTGCAACGTCAACAGCCACTGGAAAAGGAACTGCCCTTCATACCTCGAGAGCCTAAAGAACAAAAAGGACACACCTTCTGAAGGTATGCTAGACTTGCTCGTGATTGAAACTAACCTTACGGTTTCTTCTACTTCTAGTTGGGTTATAGATTCTGGTTCTAGTGCTCATTTATGCACTACTATGCAGGGTCTAAAGGAAAGTAGGAGGCTGGCGGAAGGTGCAGTGACCCTTCGGGTTGGCAACGGAGCAAGAGTTGCTGCTGTGGCTGTAGGCACCTACCCTCTGCGGTTACCGTCTGGATTTAGTTTATTGCTCAAAGACTGTTATTATGTCCCTGCTGCTAGCAGGAATTTGATTTCTGTTTCATGTTTAGCACAGGATGGTCATGTTTTGTCATTTGACAAAGACTCCTGTTCTATTTATTTCAGAAATAAATTAGTTGCACGTGGTTTCATGATTGACAGTCTTTATCACTTGCATATTGATGTGTCTGTGAATGTGTCTGAGCAAGTAGTGGATGCCATAGGATCTAAAAGATCGAGAGATGAGATAAACCAGAAGTATTTGTGGCACCTCAGGCTTGGCCATATTGGAGAGGATAGAATGACAAAAATAGAGAAAGATGGGCTTCTCGGCCCATTGACTTCTGAGTCATATCCAGTTTATGAGTCCTGTCTTCAAGGAAAAATGGCTAGATTACCTTTTGTAGGACATGGGGAGAGGACCACTGAAATACTTACCCTGGTTCATACTGATGTATGTGGCCCATTCGATGTGCTAGCCAGGGGTCGTTATTCATACTTCATTACCTTTGCCGATGACTATTCACGATATGGGTATGTGTATCTTATGAGATACAAATCTGAGTCTTTTGAAAAGTTCAAAGAGTTCAGAAATGAAGTAGAAAAACAGACTGGAAAAACCCTTAAGGTTCTTCGATCAGATCGAGGAGGAGAATACCTTAGTGGGGAATTCCGGGATTATCTCAAGGAAAATGGCATAGTCTCACAATGGACACCTCCGGGTACACCTCAACTCAACGGGGTGTCAGAAAGGAGGAATCAGACTCTATTGGATATGGTCCGATCCATGATGAGCTTCACTGATCTACCTATGTTTCTTTGGGGAGATGCCTTATTATCTGCAATTTATTTATTGAATAGAGTTCCCTCTAAATCCGTTCCTACCACACCGTATGAGATATGGCATGGTAAGAAGCCGAGTCTTGGTCATCTCAAGATTTGGGGATGTCCGGCCCACGTCAAGCGACTACAGGCGGACAAGTTAGAGCCTAGGACCATAAGTGCTCGTTTCATTGGATATCCTAAAGAGTCATTAGGATACAATTTTTACATCTCAGAGAATCACAATGTGTTTGTGAGCCGACATGCCGTCTTTCTGGAAAAATAGTTTATCCTTGATAGAGGCAGTGGGAGAAAAATTGAGCTTGAAGAGAGAGTCTCTGAAAAGCAACGAGTCATGGATCCTATAGAACCTATTCATATAGAGCCAGTACACGTAGTACCTCCTCCACCTCGTAGATCTAGTAGGGTCTCCCATCCTCCCGATAGATACTTAGGTATACTAGTAGAGGACACCGAGGAAATGTTCCTCATGGGAGATAGGGAACATGTACAGGATCCCAATACCTACGACGAGGCGATATCTGATATCGATTCCGAGAAATGGCTGGAAGCCATGAAGTCAGAGATAGACTCCATGTATTCCAACCAAGTTTGGACCTTAGTAGATCCACCAGAAGGTATAGTACCTATTGGATGTAAATGGATCTATAAAAGGAAGATAGGTTCGGATGTAAAGGTAGAGACCTATAAGGCAAGGCTAGTAGCGAAAGGGTATAGTCAGCGCGAAGGCATTGACTATCAGGAGACCTTTTCACCTGTAGCTATGCTGAAATCCATTCGAACATTGCTTGCCATTGCAGCATTTCATGATTATGAAATATGGCCGATGGATGTGAAAACTGCTTTCCTAAATGGATATTTTGATAAAGATATCTATATGGAGCAGCCTTTGGGTTTCACTTCCAGTGATGGTGATCACAAGGTCTGCAAGCTGCAAAGGTCCATCTATGGACTAAAGCAAGTGTTGCCCAGAGATGGTCACCCAAGAGGGGGGTGAATTGGGTGTTTTAAAACTTTTCAACTAATTAAAAAATAAAACACGTTAATGTATGAACTAAAGTAAAGATAAAGGGATGAGAAGAGACAATCACAAACACACGGTTTTATAGTGGTTCGGAGCTTCCACCGCTCCTACATCCACTCCCCAAAGCGCCTTTGGGAATTTTCACTATAATCCAAGATTACAGTACGGTAGTTTTGCGAGTTCACTACCCAACTCGTTGTTTTACACCGGGCTCACAACAAACCCTAAAATCCGGTAGTTTTTCGAGTGAACTACTCAACTCGTTGTTTTACCCCGGGCTAACAACGAACCCTAAAACCCCCAATTTCTCTTAGGCTTGGGACGCCTTTCCCTTGTTCCAAGTCCCTTGACTGGAACAAGCACCACAATGAAAGAGTTTACAAAAGAAAAGAGAAGCTCTAAAAAGCAAATATATCAACTATGAACAATAGAACCCGGAAGAATCCTTTTGCCGTTGGAAGCGTGGGAAATGTTGATTCTTCCGATGTGGAACGCGTAGGATCGAGTGTGAGCTTTGAATCCCGAGCGCACGAGAGTGGTTGAGCTTGAAATCACTTGGGAAGCTTGAAAGCACTTGATTTCTTCACTTGAATGCTCTCACTCCCTTGAACTTTTCTCTCTTGAATGATTTTGCTTTGGGTTGGTAAAAAGTTGTTGAGAAGCACTTAAGAGCTCCCTTTTATAGCCCAAAAAGCAAATAAAGCCGTTAGAGATAAAGTAGAGAAGATTTGAAATTCAAATCAAACCTGAAAAGTTGTCAGTCGCGTTCCAGACGCTCCGGGGACGTCTCCGTTACAACGAGAGACGTCTCGGCTACAGGATTTTACTTTTTCCGTTGTTTGGGGTCGACTCGGCACTTTACGGGGACGTCTCGGCTTGTCTGCACTTTTTGAGTGGGGACGACTCCGCTGCCTTGGGGACGACTCCCCTTCTTTGTCTCCGAAAAACTTGTCCTCTGGAATTTCCTGAGAGAGTCGACTCCGCTCTTTCAGGGGACGTCTCGCGCATATCTCTTGAAAACTGTCTTTCTGCCGCCACTGAGAGAGTCGACTCCGCTACTGAGAGAGTCGACTCCGCTAACGCGGGGACGACTCGGCAAGTGCCGGGGACATCTCCAAGTGTGCCAGTTCTTCCTGTTTGTGCCAGAGACGTCTCTGAAACTATCAGGAGACGTCTCGGCTGTCCCTGAACTTTTTCTTTAACTCAAAATGTTCTTCAATAAATTCATAAAAATTATGGAAACTTGCCTAGACATTTCTCAACAATATTCTAAATAAAACACATGAATTTCTCAATTAAATTGTTAAGATATAATGGAATTATGCTCTAGTGTTTTGTATTCATCAAAATCCATTAGGGGGTCAACAATCTTCCCCTTTTTGATGATGACAAAACACTGAGTATATGCAAAATTTGAAATTTAAACATATACACAGTATTTGATCGGATGTACAAGTATAATGTTTTGATTAGAACTAGATACAACGTGCATCACTCAAAATATTCAATTTTCAGTTCTTTCCTTGTGCATAAGATTGATCTTTATAGTTCTTAAATGATTTTGGCATATGAACTGAATTTGAATCAAGTTAAAATGAAATATTGATGCTGAAGATAATTGAAAGCTAGATTCTTTTTTGACTTCCCCTTTCTTTTCCAGAAGGGCAATTATCTTAAAATCAACTTTGAAGTATGATTAAAAATTTTGCATTCCATATACATATCTACTCCCCCTTTTTGTCATCAACATGAAGGGGACAAATTATCCTTAAAGCTCAATTTATAGTGGAATTCAGCATTCATTTTACTCAAGGATATTCAAGTTGTGCTCCCCCTGTCCAGGTCATTTCTATTAGTGTATTCATATCACTCCCCCTTTGTTTTGGAATTCATTTCAGACTCATCTTTTGTTTAATATAGTTATCACAAGATGTGCTCCCCCTGTTTTATATGCAGTGTTTCTTTGTATCAAATTTGAATACTCAAGGTATGTGGTAAGATTTTTATGGCATATCACACAATCACATACACTATCACAGCAACACATACACAGAATTGGCAATGTACACAAAGTTTTTTTTTCAAAAGAGATTGTATTCATTCATATGTCATTGTTAAACCTTTGAAGTCAGTACATAGTCAAAAGAAGAAATCATTACAAGTATTGATTTCTAATACAAAAAGTTTTTCAAAATAGCCTAGGATTTACAAAAAGAAGATCCTACAAGATATCCATCATCGGCGACGTTGCTCATGAGCCCTACCAGCTGTATTTTGTTCATAAGCCTTACAAGCTGCATTTATGAATGCATTGATGGAATCCATGAGGGTCTTAAATTGATCTCCCTGTGACTTGTGGAAACCTGCCACAAGTGCCTCAAACTCTATGGTTGCCATTTCGATTCTTCCTCTGAGTTGGGCAACCAAAGTGCCCACATTGCCTCCTGGCTTTGTCAACTCTTTGAGGTTCTTAGAAATGGCCTTCAAGCTGTCCTTGAGCTCTATTGATCTGATGGTTTGGGTGGCACCCACCCCAACTATTTATTGCTCTTGGGCTTCAATTTGAGCTTTAATTTCTTGCAGCTCTCGTCTGATGGGGGCCAGCTCCACAGAGATCATGGATCTCATCTCTTCCCTCATCTGCTGACAAATGACAGATGCTAAGGTGTGCATCTGCTCCTCTGATAGGAAGGAGGGCCCACTGACTGGAGGAGGTGGTGGCATGGATGTGGAAGGTCCAGCTGAGCTGGAGGGAATATCAGGGATATCCATGTGACTAGGTGGAGGAGAGTGATGGTCAGACTCATGATGTGGGATCTCAGGCTCTATGGTTTGTGCTTTTCTTTTTGGAACCTTGACCCAAGATCCATCTATCTTTTGAAACTCCATTCTTCTCATTGTGCCCTCATTATAATAGTCGGTGTTTCTCAAGGGCTTTGCAGGTTCATTTGTTGGAATGGGAACCTTAAAGTGTTTGAAAACTAAGGTAAAGATCATGCCATAGGGTATACTAAACCTAGAATACCTATGACATTGGGCAATGTAATTTAGCATGAGTCTAGGGAGGTTTAGAGGGATCCCTAGTAGGATATGGTGCATTATAACTAAGTCTCGCTCCGAAACAAAATCGAAGTGACCGGTTTTAGGAAATAGGACCCGATTGACAATGCTTAAAAGAAGTCTCATTTCTGCATTTAGGTCCTGGGAGTAGACAACATCAAGAGGGCCGCAGTCCTCTCTTCCTAAAATTAAGTTTAGGGCTATTTCCCTTTGGGGATGTGAGGTTGGAGCCTCGCCGTCCCTAGGGATTTGCAAAACAGTGGATAAGATGTCCTCATTAATTTCTACTAATGTCCCACGGACATATGCGGTGTACCCTAAGTCCCCTAAAGCCATATTACTAAACATTTCTCTAACAAGGCCGGGGTAGGTCGAGGTATTGAGGGTGCAAAGGTGCTCCCACCCTTGGGCTCGGAGTCTCTCTCCAATAGAGAACCCCTCATTATCTAAAAATGCAAAATCTATGTACCTCCCAGTCGTGACTGTGCGATTTGCACAGGAAATCGTCGTGGTCGGCGGAGCAACCGGAGGAGAAGGCGCGGAGGGTTCTTCCCGCCGTTCCTCACCGTCGGCCGCTACTCTAGGTCGCCTCCCACGGGTTGTCCTAGCTTTCTTTGGTGCCATGGATGCTAGGGTTTGTGATTTAGAGCAAACGGAGGCTAGGATTTGAGGTGGAGAGCAAATGGAGGCTAGGGTTTTCCGTTTTGGTCGGGAATGAGGGAGAAAGCTCGAGTCGGCTCGAGCAATTTCGACCTATTTAAAAAGCCCTCATTCGGTCCCCGAGACGTCTCCGAGACTAAGGCGAGACGTCTCGCCTGGGGGGACGTCTCTGCGATTTGCCAGAGACGTCTCCGGCACTGAAAAAATTTCAGACTGCATTCTATCTTTTCCCAATTTTTGTTTAATCACCCTAATCAATCATGATTTCTTTTGATAAACATAGAGTGAATTTGTTTGTGATCCTCCCCCTTAATAATACATCCTATAATAATTTAATAATGATTTTGAATTATTAATATTGAAATGAGGAATGTTTGACCAAATTTCAAATACCCATGATATAGGCTCTGAAAATATCTCTATGAAGAGTCCAAGGGAGGGTAACCATCCTCCGGAAAGTCAAACAGTTCGTCATTTAGCTTAGATGAATTCTTGTTTTCACTTATGTTTACCTTGAGGTTGATTACTAGTTTGAGTAGCAAAGCAATGCAATACAAATTCAACTCATTTGCTAGGATCATACAAGCTCAATGCATTCCTTAAGAAATTGAATCTATCTTTACAAAGGGGCTTTGTAAAGATATCAGCTAATTGATTTTCAGTACATACATATTCAATCATCACATCATTTTTCAGCACATGATCCCTAATAAAATGATGCCTAATCTCTATATGCTTTGACTTAGAGTGTTGGACAGGATTTTTTGTTAAATTAATTGCACTTGTATTATCACACTTAATTGGTATATTGTCCATTTTAATACCGAAGTCTTCAAGTTGTTGCTTAATCCAAAGAACTTGGGCACAACAGCTTCCAGCTGCAATGTACTCAGCTTCAGCTGTGGACAAGGCAACTGAATTTTGTTTCTTGCTAAACCAAGAAACCAAATTGGCACCTAAGAATTGACATGTGCCACTTGTGCTTTTTCTGTCGAGCTTGCACCCGGCAAAATCAGCATCGGAATAAGCAATTAAATCTATGTCAGATTGTTTAGAATACCATAAGCCTACATTAGATGTCCCTACTAGATATCTAAAAATTCTTTTAACAGCTTGCAAGTGTGATTCCTTAGGACATGCTTGGTATCTAGCACACATACAAACACTGAATAATATATCTGGTCTACTAGCAGTAAGGTAAAGTAAAGAGCCTATCATACCTCTGTACAATTTGCAGTCTATACTTTTACCTTTTTCATCTTTGTCAAGCTTGCAACTTGAGCCCATGGGTGTGCTGATTTCCTTTGCATCCTTCATCTTGAATTTTTCCAACATTTCCTTGATGTATTTGGACTGACTGATGAAGATGCCTTCCTCTGATTGTTTTATTTGTAGCCCAAGGAAGAAGTTGAGCTCACCCATCATGCTCATTTCAAATTCTCCCTGCATAAGCTTGGCAAACTCTTGACAAAGACTATCATTAGTAGCACCAAAAATTATATCATCCACATAAATTTGTACAAGCAATAAGTCATTTCCTTTTCTTTTAATAAAGAGGGTTTTGTCTACATTTCCTCTCTTAAATTTGTTCTCAATTAGGAAATTACTTAATCTTTCATACCATGCCCTAGGGGCTTGCTTAAGTCCATACAATGCTTTATGCAATTTATACACATAATCTGGATGTAAGTGATTTTCAAAACCTGGAGGTTATCCTACATAAACTTCCTCCATTATATAGCCATTTAAGAATGCACTTTTTACATCCATTTGATAGAGTTTAAAATCCATGAAGCATGCATATGCTAAAAGCAGTCTAATAGCCTCTAACCTAGCAACAGGAGCAAAAGTTTCATCAAAATCTATTCCTTCCTCCTGATTATATCCTTTGGCCACTAGCCTAGCTTTGTTTCTTATTACAATTCCATCTTCATCTAGTTTATTTCTATACACCCACTTGGTGCCTATAATTGAAACATTAGGGGGTCTTTTCATTAAGGTCCAAACCTCATTTCTTTCAAATTGGTTTAATTCCTCTTGCATAGCATTCATCCAATTATCATCTTTTTCAGCTTCTTCTAGTGATTTAGGCTCTATTTGTGAAACGAAGGCAAGATAATTACTAGTGTTTCTTAGAGAGGATCTAGTTCTTATACCTTGTGAAGGGATCACCAAGGATTAGATCCTTTGGATGACCATGTGCATACCTCCATTCCTTGGAAAGATCTTGATTTCTTGATGGAGGTTGATCTTCTTCATCTTGCTGATTTGTACCTTCTTTGATCTCATCCTCATGTTGTTTGTCTTGTATGGAGAATTCCTTGATTCGGTCTTCAAGTATACCTGCATCAATATCTTCTTCTTTTCTAGAAGAGTCTCCATTAGTTTCATCAAAAACAACATGAATGGATTCTTCAACAACGAGAGTTCTCTTGTTGAAGACCCTGTATGCTCTACTAGATGAGGAATAACCTAAGAAGATCCCCTCATCTGATTTGGCACTAAATTTACTGAGATTGTCCTTTCCATTGTTCAAAATAAAACATCGACAACCGAAAGCATGAAAATAACTTATATTTGGTTTCTTGCCTTTTATCAATTCATACGGTGTTTTCTTTAAGATGGATCTAACTAAAGCACGATTTAAGATATAACATGAGGTATTTATTGCTTCAGCCCAAAAATACTTTGGTAGATCCGATTCGCACAACATGGTACGAGCCATATCTGCTAGTGTGCGATTCTTCCTTTCTACCACCCCCATTTTGTTGGGGTGTCCTAGGTGCTGAGAAATTGTGATTGATACCATTTTCGTCACAAAACCTTTCAAAAGTGTTGATTTTCAAACTCGGTACCATGATCACTCCTAATTGCTTTTAGTTTGAGATTGAGTTCATTTGAAACTTTATTATGAAACTTGATAAAAGCGGAAAAGGACTCATCTTTGTGTGCAAGAAATGAAACCCATGTAAAACGTGAAAAATCATCAACAATGACAAGACCAAATTTCTTACCCCCTAGACTAGCAGTCCTAGTGGGTCCAAACAAATCCATGTGAATTAGTTCTAAGGGTTTTGATGTTGAAACTATATTCTTAGACTTAAAGGAACTTCTTGTTTGTTTCCCTAATTGACATGCAGCACAAATTTTATTCTTTTCAAAGTCTATTTTTGGTAGCCCTTTGACTAGATCCTTTGTAATTAATTTAGAGATTAAATCCATGCTAGCATGCCCTAACCTACGATGCCATAACCAACTAGTCTCATTGACTTTGGGATTCATGGCTACAAGACATTGGCCATCCTTCATGGTGAGATCATCAAGATCTACCATGTAAACATTTCCATGCCTATGTCCTGTGAGTATGATCTCATTATCAATTGGACTACTAATTATGCATAGTGACGATTCAAATGACACTTTAAAATCCCTTGTCACAAAATTGACTTATACTCAATAAATTATGTTTTAGTCCATTAACTAACAATACATTATCAATAAATGAGGAGGGTGATATGGAGATTTTACCAACACCAATAATTCGTCCTTTAGCATTGTCTCCAAATGTGACTAATCCTCCTTCTTTTGATTCCAAGGTGACGAAGAGACTCCTGTCACCGGTCATATGCCTTGAGCAACCGCTATCTAGATACCACATTCTCTTTTTATTCCCGGCTGCAAGGCATACCTGCAAGAGGATCATGTGAAGCTCTTAGGTACCCAAGTTTTCTTGGGTCCTTCGTGGTTAGTGTAGTTGGTTCCCTTAGGCACCCATATTTTAGTTGTGTTTTTAGCTTTTACAAATGTACTCTTGTTAGTTTGGATTTTTCTTTGAATACAAGAGTAGGCTTTATGTCCAATCTTTCCACAAAGAATGCATGTTGGTTTTTCAGTTTTTACATCTTTTGCTTTTACAAAGAAATTCTTTAGATACTTTTGTTGTTTATTAGTTTTATAACCTAATCCGGCTTTATTAAACACGGCTCTTTGATTTGAAAGAATGAGATTCAATTTTTCAGAACTTTGTGTGAATTTTTCAACAATTGGCTTATACTTATGCACCTCATTCTTAAGATTCAGATTTTCTTTGACTAGTTCTTCCTTATCCTTTTTAAGAGATTCAATATCTTGTGCAAGTGAGGTATTATTATCGAGTAGGGATTTTATTTTCAGATTTAATTCCTTAATTTGTGTTTTTCCCTTTTCATTTTCAATGCTCAATTTTGAGCTTTTGATTTCTAGATTAGTAGTGTCAATATTTTTAATGCTCTCCTTTTCAATTAATAAGTTTTCAATATTTTCCTTTAGTTTTTGATTGGAGGCTTTTAATTCTTTATTCTTTGCTCCTAACATACTACAATCACCCATAAGTTCTTGAAAAGCCTCATATAATTCTTCCAAAGTGAAATTTATGGTTGGGTTTTGACATACCTCGTCGTCTTTGAACGCCATGAAGCATAGATTGGCGGTCTCTTCCTTCTCTTCCTCGGAGGATGATGTGTCACTATCATCCCATGTTGCCTTCAATGCCTTCTTCTTCTTCTTTCCAAAATATTTCTTTTGTTGAGGGCATTCGGAACGAATGTGTCCCGGTCTCTTGCAATCATAGCATATGATTGGGTCTCTTTCTTTTTCTTTTTCTTTTTCCCAATCATTTCTCCCTCCAAATTTTTTCTTTGGAAAGGGTTTCTTTTTCCTCATAAATTTTTTAAACTTACTAACTATCAAACCCAAGTCCTCGTCCTCACTTTCTTCCTCACTCTCACTACTTTCCTCTTCACACATACTTGAAGTAGCCTTGAGCGCAATCGTTTTCTTCTTTGGCACATCATCTTCATGTTGCTTCATTGTGAGCTCATGCGTCATCAATGAGCCCAAAAGTTGTTCTAGCCCCAAGGTGTTAAGATCTTTAGCTTCTATGATCGCCGTGACTTTTGCTTCCCAAGCTTTTGGCAAAGACCTGAGAATTTTACTCACAAGTTCCGGGTTAGTATAAGATTTACCCAAACTCTTTAGTCCATTAAATAATATCAGTAAAGCGTGTAAACATGCAAGTGATGGTTTCATTGGGTTCCATCTTAAACAACTCATATTTGTGAACTAGAATGTTCACTTTGGACTCCTTAACTTGATTTGTACCCTCGTGGGTAACTTCAAGTCTATCCCATATTTCCTTAGCGGAAGTACATGTGGAGACTCTATTGAACTCATTTGCATCTAAAGAGCAAAATAATGAGTTCATGGCTCTAGAATTGAGCTGAGCCATCCTATCATCATTCTCATCCCAATCCTCCTCAGGTTTGGGAACTCGAATGCCATTAACTATGTGTGATGGTTCTTGTGGTCCCTTGACTATAACCCTCCACAAGGCATAGTCTTGTGCTTGAATGAAGATTTTCATTCTAGTCTTCCAATAGGTATAATTTGTCCCATTGAACAGTGGAGGTCTATTGGTTGCTTGCCCCTCGGCAGGAACATTGTTAAAGGGTGTTCCCATCTAGATCTTTGGCTAAGACGGTTAGGTCTTTCAAGAAATATAAGAGCACCTGCTCTGATACCACTTGTTGCACAGAGATGGTCACCCAAGAGGGGGGTGAATTGGGTGTTTTAAAACTTTTTGGCTAATTAAAAAATAAAACACACAAATAAATAAACTAAAGCAAGAATAAAAGAGATAAGAAAAGACAACCACAAACACACGGTTTTATAGTGGTTCGGAGCCTTCACCGCTCCTACATCCACTCCCCAAAGTGCCTTTGGGTATTTCCACTATAATCCACGATTACAGTATGGTAGTTTTGCGAGTTCACTACCCAACTCGTTGTTTTACACCGGGCTCACAACAAACCCTACAATCCCCCAATTTAACCTAGGCTTGGGACGCCTATCCCTTGTTCCAAGTCCCTTGACTGGAACAAGCACAATAATCAAATGTTTTACAAAGATTTAAAAGCTCTTAAGAAAGCAAATATAACAGTGAGAAACAACAAAACCGGAAGAACCCTTTTTGCCGTTGGAAGCGTGGGTGATGGTGGTTCTTCCGATGTGGATCACGTTGGCTTGAATGCTAGCTTTGAATGCCGTGTGGGAGTGAGTAGATGAGCACGAAATCAGATGGGAAAACTTGAATGCACTTGATTTCTCCTCTTGAAAGCACTAACTCCCTTGAACCTCTTTTACTTTCTTCTTTCTTGAATGATTTTGCTTTGGGTTGGTCAGAAGTTGTTATGAACCACTTAAGAGGTCCCTTTTATAGCCCAAAAAGCAAATATAGCCGTTAGAAATAAAAAGAGAAGGATTTGAAATTCAAAATCAAACCTGAAAAGTTGTCAGTCGCGTCCCAGGCGCTCCGGGGACGTCTCCGCTATAGTGAGAGACGTCTCGGATACAGGATTTACTTTTTACTTTATCTGGGGTCGACTCGCCACTTTACGGGGTCGTCTCGGCTTGTCTGCACTTTTTGAGTGGGGACGACTCCGCTTCTTTGGGGACGACTCCGCTTCTTTATCTTTGAAAAATGTCCTCTGGAATTCCCTGAGAGAGTCGACTCCGCTCTTTCAGGGGACGTCTCCGCTTGTATCCACTTTATGCGTGGGGACGACTCCGCTATCTTTTCACCGAAAAACCTTTCTCTGGAAAACCCTGAGAGAGCCGTCTCGGCCATCTTGGGGACGTCTCGGGAGGTCTCCTTTTTGCTTGCGGGGACGACTCGGCAGCAACCAGGGACGTCTCGGCTTGTGCCAGTTCTTCCTGTTTGTGCCAGAGACGTCTCTGAAACTATCAGGAGACGTCTCGGCTGTTCCTGAACTTTTTCTTTAACTGAAAATTTTCTTCAATAATTCCATAAAAATTATGGGAACTTGCCTAGACATTTTTTAACAATATTCTCAATAAAACACATGAATTCCTCATTTAAATTGTTAAGATATAATGGAATTTTACTCCAGTGTTTTGTATTCATCAAATCCATTAGGGGGTCAACAAGGAGGCTTGGAACCAATTCAAGAGTTGAAGACCAGTTGATCGATTGACGTGCATGTGCTTGTAATACGACCTAACTAGAATCCATGATCATCACCTATTTAAAGTTTAGCTTTATTATTGCTGCGATTATAACCCATGTGCCGTTTGCATGTGCGTTTGCATGTGATGTGAATGTGAGTCGGGTAGATAGGTTTACATGTGATGTAGCAAACCCAATTGAGACTAAATCAAAACCTCCTCAATCAAGTCGAGAGTGAACCGACATGAGCAAGTCATATTAGATTAATTGATCTAATTGGTGTCTAGGAAAGCATGAAAGGTGGTTACTTAATTAGAACCTTACTCTCTGAGTAAGGGGAGCCTCCCACCTGCTTACCTGGCCAATTGTTCGATTACCTCTTATGAAGAGCTCAAGTTGCAAACACTAAGACCTGATTAACCAATATTAAGTCAATAGGTCTTCCACTGTAGTAGAGCTGCTAAGGTCTTTCTGATGTTGATTTGTCTCGGCTGGACACAGTGGTCAAGTTGCATCGGGGGGCTGGACCTCTCTATAGACATGAGATGTTGTAGGGTACAAGGTGGGTTGGGCACCAATAACTGTTAGGTGAGGACCCAATGACGACTTTATTCCTACGGTTATACGGTGGGTCTGACTTAACTAAGAAATGGGACCAATAACTGTTAGGTGAGGTTTTCATGGCTTAGAGACCAAGTTACACTGCAACATGCTTGAGAAGCATTGTACAAGAGTTGTACATTCATCAATCTATGTGTCACCAATAACTGTTAGGTGAGGTGGCATGTAAATTGGTGGACCGCAGTACCCACTAGAAACCCTAGTCGTGTGGGATTTCTGTTTCCCTACCAGGAGAGTGTGAGGGATTCGAGAAAATAGTAGGAGTTACATTTGTTCTAAAAGACCTTAGAATAGATTAGGATCAAGTACAAAAGTCTAACTAGAATCTTTACTCTCTGCAGATACAATGTCAGCTTCAACCCTTTGACCCGTATTCTTGAGACCAACGACTGACCAGAACCAATTACAAAGACTGGCTTAGAAACCTCAAAATTGTTTTGGACTGTGAGAAAATAGGCTACATACTCGATTCAGATATCCCCACACTACCAACACGTCCTACTGATGTTCAGCGTGAGATGCATAAAAAGTGGTTGGATGATGACATTAGAGTAAAATGCTATATGATGGCATCCATGTCAAATGAACTCCAATGCCAGCATAAAAATATGAAGACTGCTAGGGACATACTGGCACACCTGCAAGAGTTGTATGGTGAGCAGAGTCGCATAGCTCGTTTTGAAGTGTCCAAGAGGCTTTTCAAAGCGAAGATGCGCGAGGGGCAGTCTGTCAATGATCACGGTCTGACTATGATCAAGGATCTAGAAGAGCTTGAGAAGCTCGGTATGGACATGCACAAGGAATTACAAGTGGATTTGATCCTACAGTCACTTCCTGATTCATTTGGTCAGTTTATAGTAAAACTACCACATGAATAAGATTGAATGCACTAAGACTGAACTGATAAACATGTTGGTAACTGCTGAGGGAGCCTTGAAAGGTTCAAGGGGCAATGTCCTTGCTGCTGAGTTGACTTCTGGTTCCAAGAGAAAGTCTACTTGGAAGAAAAAGAAGCCTGCTAAGAGGCAGAAGAAAGACAAGAAGCCAAAGAAGGAAGTTCAAAAGAAAAAGGCTAACGACAAAGGAAAATGTTTCCACTGCAATGTCGACGGCCACTGGAAGAGAAACTGTCCTTCATACCTCGAGAAGCCTGAAGAACAAGAAAGGTGACATACCTTCAGAAGGTATAGACTTGCTCATTATTGAAACTAATCTAACGGTTTCTTCTACTTCTAGTTGGGTTATAGATTCTGGTTCTAGTGCTCATTTGTGCACTACCATGCAGGGTCTAAAGGAAAGTAGAAGGCTGGCGGAAGGTGCGGTAACCCTTCGGGTTGGCAACGGGGCAAAAGTTGCTGCTATGGCTGTGGGCACCTACCATCTGCGACTACCGTCTGGATTTAGTTTATTACTTAGAGACTGCTATTATGTACCTGCTGCTAGCAGAAATTTGATTTCTGTTTCATGTCTAGCACAGGAAGGTCATGTTTTTACATTTGACAAAGACTGCTGTTCTATTTATTTAAGAAATAAAATAGTCGCATGTGGTTTTATGATTGACAGTCTCTATCATTTACATATGGATGTATCTGTGAATGTTACCGAGCAAGAAGTGAGTGCCAAAGGATCCAAAAAAATCAGAGATGAGATAAACCAAAGATATTTGTGGCACCTCAGGCTTGGCCACATTGGAGAGGACAGAATAAACAAAATGGATAAAGATGGACTTTTAGGCTCATTGACTTCCGAGTCATATCCAGTTTGCGAGTCCTGTCTTCAAGGAAAAATGGCTAGACTGCCCTTTGTAGGACATGGGGAGAGGACCACTGAAATACTTACCCTAGTACATACAGATGTATGTGGCCCATTCGATGTGCTAGCCAGGGAACGTTATTCGTACTTCATTACCTTTACCGATGATTATTCACGGTATGGGTATGTGTATCTTATGAGACACAAGTCTGAATCTTTTGAAAAGTTCAAAGAGTTCAAGAATGAAGTAGAAAAACAAACTGAAAAACCTCTTAAGGCTCTTCGATCAGATCGAGGAGGAGAATACCTTAGTGGGGAATTCCGGGACTATCTCAAGGAAAACGGCATAGTCTCACAATGGACACCTCCGGGTACACCTCAACTCAACGGGGTGTCAGAGAGGAGGAATCGGACCCTATTGGATATGGTCAGGTCCATGATGAGCTTCACTGATTTACCTATATTTCTTGGGGAGATGCCTTACTCACAGCGATTTATTTATTGAATAGAGTTCCCTCTAAATCCGTTCCTACCACACCGTATGAGATATGGCATGGTAAGAAACCAAGTCTGGGTCATCTCAAGATTTGGGGATGTCCGGCCCACGTCAAGAGACTACAGGCGGACAAACTAGAGGCTAGGACCATAAGTGCTCGTTTTATAGGATATCCTAAAGAGTCATTAGGATACAATTTTTACATCTCAAAGGATCACAATGTGTTTGTGAGCCGTCACGCCATCTTCTTGGAAAACCAGTTTATCCTTGATAGAGGCAGTAGGAGGAAAATTGAGCTTGAAGAGAAAGTCTCTGAAAAGCAACGAGTCATGGATCCTATTGAACCTATTCATACAGAGCCAGTACACGATGTCCCTCGACCACCTCGTAGATCTAGTAGGGTTTCCCATCCTCCCGATAGATACTTGGGTATACTAGAAGAGGATACCGAGGAAATGTTCCTAGTGGGAGATAGGGATCACATACAGGATCCCAAAACCTACAACGAGGCGATATCTGATATCGATTCCGGAGAAATGGTTGAAAGCTATGAAGTCAGAGTTAGACTCCATGCATTCCAACCAACTCTGGACCTTAGTAGACCCACCAGAAGGTATTGTACCTATTGGATGCAAATGGATCTAAAAAGGAAAAATAGGTTCGGATGGAGAGGTAGAGACCTATAAGGCAAGGCTGTGGCGAAAGGGTATAGTCAGCGCGAAGGCATTGACTATCAGGAGACCTTTTCACCTGTAGCCATGCTAAAATCCCATCCGAACATTGCTTGCCATTGCAGCATTTCATGATTATGAAATCTGGCAGATGGATGTGAAAACTGCTTTCCTGAATGGATATCTTGATGAAGATATCTATATGGAACAGCCTTTGGGTTTCACTTCCAGTGATGGAGATCACAAGGTCTGCAAGCTGCAAAGGTCCATCTATGGACTAAAGCAAGCGTCTCGGAGTTGGAACACTCGTTCGATGACGCAATCAAAATGTTTGATTTCATCAAAAACGAAGAGGAACCGTGTGTTACAAAAAGTTAGTGGGAGTGCTGTCGTTTTCTCGTACTGTACGTAGATGACATTTCCTGATTGGGAATGATATTCCCAGGCTAACCTCGGTCAAGGTCTGGTGTCAAAAGAATTCTCCATGAAAGACCTTGGGGGAAGCATCCTATATTTTGGGAATAAAGGTCTATAGAGATAGATCTAAAAGGATGCTTGGCCTTTCACAGAAGATGTACATAGAGGAGGTGCTGAAGAGGTTCAGCATGGAAAACTCCAAGAGGGGTCTCTACCCCTAAAGCATGGAATTCATCTCTCCAAGAAGATGTGCCCCAACACATCTGAAGAGATTCAACGCATGAGCAAGATACCTATGCATCGGCAATAGGGAGCCTCATGTATGCCATGCTATGTACACGACTGATATAGCCCTTGCTGTGAGTGTCACAAGCAGATATCAGTCGAATCCAGGTGAAGAACACTGAACAGCTGTGAAGAATATTCTTAAGTACTTGAGAAGAACTAAAGATTTATTCTTGGTTTTTGGAGATCATCAGAGTTAAAGGTAGAAGGGTAACACAGATTCAGACTTCATGACTGATGTCGATGACAGGAAGTCAACATCTGGATATGTGTTCTTGGTGCAATGGTGGTACGGTGAATTGGAAGAGTTCTAAACAACCGATCATTGCTGATTCTACTATGGAAGCTGAATACATCGCCGCCTCTGAAGCTGCTAAGGAAGGCTTCTAGTTCAAGAAATTCATTGCAGAGTTGGACGTGATGACATCAGATGCCATAACACTCTACTGCGATAATAATGGCGCCATAGCCCTTTGCTGAAGGAGCCAAGGTCTCATCAGAAGTCTAAGCATATAGAGCGGCGCTTCCATCTCATACGCAACTATGTTGAGAAGAAATATGTAAAGGTGCAGAGAGTAGACTCCGCGGATAACGTCGGCAGACCCGTTCACTAAGCAGCTAAGTCAGCAAAAGACTGAAGCCCACCTTGAAAAGATGGAGCTTAGATATATGACTGATTGGCTTTAGTGCAAGTGGAGGGATTGTTAGATGTATGCCCTAGAAGCCATCTGGCTGACACCATTGTTAATTCTAGGGACATAATTTTGTACTTGACTATTTATTATTGAAATAAATAAAAGGCATCTTTTCATTCATATTATTTATGTGTCTATGAATCGTCTAAGAAATTAATAAGATGATGATACATATTCTCAAGAGTTGAGAATTTGAGCCATGTATCATTGGTGATTAATTTCTAAATGCTCTTGATCAATGGGATCAATCACGAGGACGGTGAATCGATCCGATCAGTGCACAGATCACTTTCCTTCTGGATGAAACGAAGACTTGAGTCCACAGTGTAGGGACACTGAAGTGATAGTGCAGGGTGTTTGTTAGAGAACAAGGGTACTGAGCGTGACCAAGACAAGAAGTCACTGGATGTCTATCCACTCGTCAGTGACTTGCTTGATGTTGCAGTAGTGTGACTGGTCCTTTGACCTGCGGTGCCTTCGGCCACTCACAGTGAGGTTATTGTAGTTTGACTGCATACATACATGGTCTCTAGCCATATGGGTCCATGCCAGTGTAGATTGGCTGCAGTAGGTTCACTGTAGGAGTAGGGTATGCACCTACAAGGAATCTATCGACCTTGATAGAAGAGGAGTGATCCTATGTGATTTTGTTAGACTAAGTTCTAAGACCTTGGCCAGGGCAGTAATATAAAGTGGAGAAAGAGTTTTTCAACTATCGAACTCGAGTCGAATAATCTTGACATATGACAGACGATGGGGTTTGACGAGTTGTCCATGGACCTCCGTCCTGTAGGGGATCCACGATAGTAGGACTGTATCACATGTTAACATGCACCTAGAGGTTTCATCCATTCCAATTCTGGTGGGTAGCCCACTACATTGCTGCTTAGGATGTCAGCTTGTGTGGATGGTGGGACTCACCATGGGCATTCATCTCGATGTATCCGATAAACCCTACATGAGAAAGAGTTGGAAATCGTTCAACCCATTGTAAAAGGAGTTTTCCAATGATAATAGTGATAGAGATCGCCAAATATATTCTCACTACCCAAGTTCAGAATATTAACCTATGGGGTCCACACACACTAGAAGGTATTGACCGGATTCCGATGGTTGAAGAGTGATTATGATCACGAGTAATCAATTCGATTGATAAGAAGTTGAAGAAGGTAAAGGAAAATTAATTAATTGGACTTGAAACAGAGTCCTACCTTCGAGTAGGGAATTCCTAGATCCTTAATTGGATTAGGACTGGGAATTCTAGTTGGAGTGCGACTGGGATTCCTACTTGGAATAGGATTCCTACAATCCTAATAAGATTAGGAGTTTTGAATTAGAATCGGATTCCTACTTGGAGTAGGATTCCTAGAGTCCTAATCAGATTAGGACTTCGGATTCAAATAGAGTCCTAATTGGATTAGGACTAAAATCAAATATGTCCTAATTTGGATTAGGGTTTCTTAAGTCACAATTAATTATTAATCTAATGAATCAATAAGACTCCTAATTGGATTAGGATTGAAGAGTTCAATTGAGTCAAAATTGTTTTAAGTTCTAATTGGATTAGGACTTACCTAGATTGGACCCAATTGGTTCACCCTTGGACTAAGCCTAATTGGATTAGGACTTAATCACATTAGGGCATCCAAATCCTTCTTAATGAGGAATAGGGCAACCATGAGGAGGGGCACACGCCCCTCCTCCTTTCCTTTGCTTGGGGCGGCAACACAAGAGGGGCCGACGCCCCCCTTGGAAGGTGATCAAGGGCTCCTAATTTGTAGGAGCCCTTCATGCCTTTAAAAGGGCTTGTGGGCGGCACCTAGGGCAAACTTGGTCCTCCTCCTCTTCAAGCCGTACGCCTCCCTCTCCTCTCCTCTTGGTTCAGCCGCAAGCAAGGAAGAAAAGGAAAAGCCATTGGCGGCCCCCTCCTCTTCTCTTCCTCCTTCCAACGCAAGGAAAAGGGAGTAGGCTGCAAGGGCTTTGGTTCTTCATCTAGTTGCCTTCTTCTTCTTCCTCCTCTCAAGCACAATCAAGGGGTTGATTGATAGAGAGAAAATCAGCCATCAAAAGAAGTCTTTGCAGGGAGCTAGCACCCCGGGAAGACAAGAAAGCTTTGATCGGTCCTCTGCATCGTGTGGATACCCGTAGAGGCCGGACGTTTGAACGGCTTCAAACGAACCTTCATCCTAAAACCAGAACTTCAGTTTGCGGTGATCATCTACCCGCACAAGGTGAAGATCTGATCTTCTAAATATTTTAAAATTTTTTAATTCTTGCCTAACTACGAACGGTTCATGAAACAACGTTCATGGGCGATGAACGTCGATCCCGCACATGCCTCTTCCGCTGCCATCTGATTTTTTTTTTTTTTGAAATATCAGCGGCATGGGCGGGTTCCCAACAAGACCGCCTAGGCACCTATACAACACTCTTAACAACACTATCAAAAAGAATGTAAAGCATTTTGGCCAAAGTTTTTGAGAAAGGTTATTTCTGCAATAATCTCCTATTAGTAGTATTTTGGACACTTAAAAGTAAGATAGTCATATCGAGAACCATTGTTACTAACTAACAAAGATAGTCATTTCTGCAATTGCGTATCCCTTTTACTATAAAAAGGGAAAGAAGGCTTTATTCGGGCTCTAGATGCACTATCTACTAGACAATTGATATCGATAACAATATGGACAAGGCTTCTAAATCTATCCATTATCTTTACTTTTCTCTTTTTCCTCCCCCTCCTTGGTGTAGACCTAATTAACTCTAGAGTTTATTTTAGTTTTATCAATCATTTATGTTGGTTTTTCAATGATTGATGTATCAATGATGTATGAAATTGGACTATATGAATGTTGTTTTGTTTCATTCTTTTGATCTAGTTCTTTTCTTTGGTGGTTCTGATTTTTCTTGTTAGTTTAACCACTTGGTGGATTATGAAGTCCTTATGATCGAGTTACTGGATTTTTACAAGGGCATATGGATTGCTAAGAAAATGTTGTCAGTTGTATAATATTGTTTATCAAGTCTAATTTAACATTGGTGACCCTTTTGCTATTAGCTTAAGCTTTTGCATTCTGACATATTGTTATCATGGTATCATAACTTTAGATTTTCTAGAAATCATGAGTTAAAATCCTTAAAATACAACCTTCCTAAAATTCGAACCATAACTCCTCCTAGAACATGGTTCTGAACATAATGGCAGATTGTCTTATGTGCATATCTTTATACAAATTGATATGACTAATTATGTAGACTTGAGGACAGGTATTATAATATACAAGGCTACCATTATCTTGTTAGAAGTATATAATTTTCTTTCCTCATTTTTAAAATCTTCTATTTTTTATTGATTTATTTTTTTATTTTGTTGTTCTACCATTACGCAGATTTTAGAATAAAAGTTTCAAATGCTCCCATCTCCCTTCCAATTTCTATTCTGTTGTAGAGAAGGATATGCCTAGCAAGTACAATCAGTTGGATCACACCAAGCCTCGTAGGAGCCAATGCATTCATAGATGAAGATCGCAGCATTATTAGCTTCTCGCCAATGGCTTTTCCATTAAAGACTATGTGAAGTTTATCCTACACTTTTCTCTTCTTGTTCATTGTGCTTCTCTCTATATAACTACGACTGTTGTGTGCATTGTTCGTGTTGAAGCCTCATTGCTTCATGGTACTCGAACTTTGATATAAATAGATGGCTGGTGGTCGGAAGAAGAAATAGAGATAGAACCAAAATTAGAATCAGTCTAGGGCTGATGTTCATGAAGAGCCACATTGATGAAATGAATACCAAGATATTGAGATAGAAGAATTGATAAGCTAAGTAGATCTCTCGACCATGTATTTGGCTTTTGTTGAGGATCGAACTTCTTTAGACCACACTATGAAGATGATTATGTTGATGATCAGTTGAGGATCGCGTTACATAGCCATCTGATTTGACAATCAAATCCTTGAAGGAGTTATACGTTAGGGACCTTTCGGATGGGGTGACAAAGATACTGGATTGTTTGAACACCTTCGCATGCATCATTGAATACAAGGATGTGTCCTAGAAGAGAAGAAGGTGAAGTTGGTATCCTGAAAATTTAGAGACCAAGCTTTAGCTTGGTGGGAGCAATTCAGAAAAGATCATGAGTGGAGGGGCAAACCACATAGCATCTACCTTTCAACTATACCCAAAACTTGTACCAACGCCTCTAGAATTTCAACATGGCAACAGATCTATTGGATTACATTGAAGCACACTATCAGTTCATTGCTAGAAACAAGTTTATGATGTGAGCAATAGATGACCATATACATAGGTGGGCTGCACCAATCAATCCAAGACACCCTCAATCTGCACTTGGACTGTGCATGAGGCCATATATCATGCTATTATTGAAGAGAAGCAGCAAAACCAAAGGATGTTCCAATCTATGGACAAGATAGTAGATCAAAGAGATGCATGGAGCTGATGTTTAAAAGAAATCCTAGTCGGGGAAGACCTGATATCCCTACCATGCCGAGGTGGCCAAAAAGACTCAAGATAGTGGTTCAAATCTCCGTTGTACAGTTATGGAAAGATAGCTCATACATGAAATAAGTGCACAAAAGGTCAATTTTTCCTGCAAAATAATAGCTATTAGTTGAAGGTAATGAAGGATCTGATGTACATGAGGACGATATGGGCCCAACCTATGATGAAGTTGACAATGTAGGAGATGAAGGGGATTGAAGGGAGATATTGATAAGTCGCTTTTTATCAGAAATAGTCTTATGGCTAAGTTTGCAAGGTCGTAATGAATAGGGAAAGCTAGGAGAATGTCACTCTCAAGAGGCCATACAAAGTAACTCTACCTATAGAGAAGCATCCCTTGGCCTTATAAGCTTTCCTTGGTTCAGAAGGAAAGTGATATAACCATAGATAGCGGATGTTTGGTATTGTTTCGATTGAATAAAGTATTTGAAGAAGTTCGGTGATATATAGTGCCATGATACATGCACCACAGTTTCGAGGATTTCGCCAGTTTGATGCACCAACCATTGGATTGTTCGAAGGAAAGTCTTCCAATGGACACCAGAGGGCGGCGAGCTGGACAAAATCAAAATCAAGAGATTTGGCCGCACCACTTTAGCTCTCCTAATTCAATGAAGTTTGGTGGTGGAGTGGATGCTTCTTCAAGGAAGTTGACCTATATATTCTCAGTCAGAGGAGGCACATAACATTCTTCATTGAGAAGCTATATTCACCTACTCATGTGCTTATTTTATGTGGTTGTTCAAGTCTCTGGCATTAGAGGCTTGACATCAAGTGTTTATTCTACTCATCGATCAGGAGACTTTAGGAAGTCAAGGGAAGGATTGCTGGGTAATCGGTGGGTGAGTAGGTGAATTTTCTGTCTGCAGGAGTACACCTCCAAAGCATAGGTTAGGATCTTTGAATTGGGTAGTTTTTTGCTTCTAGGAGGAGGGCAGACGCTACTGTCATGAAGGTCCGAGCGATTGGTTTGGACCTTTTAGATATCCGTATGCAGAGGACCATGTTTAAAGAGCTTGATGGCTGAAGGTAGTCTTGCAAGAGGCCTTGACTACAAAGTAAAAGATGGTCATATATTTAGAGGAGTCCAGCTTTGGCATTCCAAACTACTCATTGAGGGAGAAGATCATTGAGGGCTCCATGGACAAGGTCACTTCGGCAAGGACTAAATTTGCTTTGGTCTACAGTGGCTACTCTTGGTCCAAGATGAAGCATGATGTAGATTGGTTCTTGGAATTGCCAGAAGAACACAGAGGGATTGGATCATGTTTTGTTCTGTGGATCGCCTTTCCAAGATGGTGCGTGCCTTCAATATTGTTAAATTGGTTCTTCAAAAGACAAGTGCATCTCCGAGTCTATTCATAATTCTGTCTCCGAATGGATTAGGGGCGCAAACGGGTTGCTTGAGCTCGAGTCGGATCCGAGCTCGACTCCACTTACCTACTACCGGGCTCGAGTCGAGCTCGAGTAAGAAAAATTGCATATGCATGCGCTCAACTCAGCTCGCTCAATTGCACCCTAGAATAGACTGAAGCAGTAGGCAAAAAAAAATCCATGCAGTTACCTTCATGTTATATACACCAGAATTCCCGTGGTGTGCATACTCACATGTATGCACAGCATAGGAAATGCTCTCAAGCATTTCCCTAGGTTCATCCACTTCATCCATTTATACAAGAGATTTTGTTCCCCTGCTTGTGGGTGAGAATCAGGTGCCAATTCTACCATTCATCAAGCTCCAACACAAGACAGTTCTCTATATTCTGTGTTGAATACCAAATTTATTCTCCGTTCTTTTGATTTCCATCTTACAACATCGATGATTGCAGCCAAACTTCAACTGTTACCGTAGAATTTCATACAAGTATCTTCAAAAATAATCCATTTTTTCCACCATTTACTTAGTATTCCACTATTCAAGACTGTCACGGCATGTTCTTTTGATCTCCATCTTCCCAACTACGATAATTAAAACGAAAAGTTCAGCTCTTGCTATAGAATCACAGCAATTACCTTTACAAATAATCCTGTTTTCCCACCTTTTACTTAATATTCTACTTTTTTTGACTCCGAATTAGGATTGGGATGTATGAATTGACAAATGGAATTGGAATCATGAAATTTAAGCGGAGACAGATGGCTGCGATGCATGAAGAAACAGAACTAGAATCAGACAACAAAACAACTAGACAACTAAATTGCTGAAAAACATCAGGGAACGAATCATACTCCTCTACCTCCTAATGATGGTCCACCGGTGGAAGAAGCGGGTGTTCCTGTGCCCTCCTTCATCCATGGGATCTGGGACTTCTGTCTCCAGAACATCTCCTGCTGCCTTAGTAAGGAGTGGTGCATGGCGAGTTTGTGCCGCAGTACACCCAAGTCGGCCTCCCGGCAGCCCACCCATACTATCCTCCCTCCCCTAAAGCTCAGCAATAGACACCTCCCACCTCCTCCGGCCTTCTAAATATATCCTCTACTACTTGCAGTTTCACCTGCGGAGTCTGCGCTTGGTAAGCTCTAGCCTGCACGAAACCCTCTACATGACATCACCTCGCACCGGCACCGTCCAAGCCTCTCCAAACAATGTTCCAGGATTTGGGGTACGACAACCACATCTTCTAAAGAAGAAGGGGGTCGATGGTTGATGTATCTGCTATAGAGATCAGGCGCAGGCAATGGTTAGAGCGATCTGGGGACCTTGATAAGCCAGGAAGCTCTGGAACCTCAAGTTCATTCACCGCATGGTTCTGGGGACCTTGAGGTAATTTTTTTGGGGACAAAATTGCCTATACTAAATGCCAAGTAGGAGGTTTGGTTGTGAACGAAACATGGAATAAGATAGAATAACCTAGCTTATTCCATTCCCATTTTACCATCCAAACATAGTTTTAAGGAATAGGGATCTGAGTCTTGTTCTCCATCATTACCCATCAAACAACAAAGTTCCTATTTGTTCCTATAGATCTTGGATACCTAATACCAAATAGGCATCACATGCTATTGTCAATTGTCCAAAAACATCCTTGAATAAAATAAAAATACTTTATCAATACCTCAAAGAGGTATGGCATATGTAAAACATGGCTTATTAGGGTACTAATACTGTTGGTAACATCCTAGTGCACAGTCAAGGCCTAGTTATAGACCCTAGATAAGCATTTTATGAAACCTTATAGTTGAACCGGCGTACACTTTGCACTGTTGCTAAATTCATCATGGTGCATATTGCTATTACACATATAAAGAAAAAAAAAAGAGGACAAAGTAATTACTATTCCACGTGTTGCTTTCTGGTTGGACTAGTCCATGTGAACTTAGTCTAACAAATAATTTATCAAGGGAGTGGGATCAGGAGGTGGGGCGGAGTTTAGTGGCGAGCTTCAGGTTAGGCCTGATTTCTGTTTGGCCTCCATAACGTAAACCTGAATTCAATCCTGAACATTTAAACCAAGCCTAAAGCCCGATCTAAAGCCGAGGCTAATTTTAACCCGATATACCACCTAGCCAAAGTCCACATATATCCTTATGAATCTTGTTTAGCTTAATTCTAGTTAAGTACAGTCATCTAATGGCATAGTCATAGCCATTATGGGGATTTAAATAGCCACTCTAATGTTTCGATTGGTAACCACAATTCGAACATGATTTTCTTCTAAAACACCTTCTATAGTAATATATTTTATCTCAAATCTAGGGGAACCTATGAGTCTGGTTTGAGGGACTCTAGAGCACTATAATATCCATCAATTTGAAATTCAAATTGAACCAGTCAAATTAAAAATCTAATCAAAAACATGTCAAAACGGCATCCTACTACCACCAACGATTAAACACCATCTATCATGTCCTAACATGATACTGCCGACAGGGTAGACACCTCACAAGGCTCAGCCCTGTAAAGTATCTCAAGCCTAATCTATCAATCAACTAAATACAATGTCAGCTAGACAAAGATATATATGGAAAGGATCTAAATAACTCCTGCACATAACCTAGCTTAAGGTCTATGAGCATCCAAATCTTAAAGTAATAAAAAAATATTTAACACAAGCATAACGATACCAACATTTGGTATGGATTAAATAATAGCTCCACATGATGATATAATACCATTCGAACAACTACAATACAAGGTTCTGACCAACAAGGTCTCAAATGAAAGAAAGTTTGATAATACTATTAAATAATAGTTCCACATGATGATATAATACCATTCGAACAACTACAATACAAGGTTCTGACCAACAAGGTCTCAAATGAAAGAAAGTTTGATAATACTCCAACTGCATCCTCGAGACAACTGAGTTTTACTGATTTGTTCATCTGGAAAAGAAGAAAGCTATAAGCTTAACAACGAATAAATTCTTAATTGTACACACTTCAATTTAAAGAGAAATTCACCAATTTAAAAAAAAAAACCAATTCAATATACATTTTGTTTTATTAAAATAACAAGTATAGAAGTATGAAAATACACAAATAATGGCTATGCATATAATATGAAGATTACCACTAACTCAATAGCTAAAATAATTTACAATTTCCAAGTTTGGACATGTTTAAATAATACATCATGATTAATAACTTATTTAACTTTCAGTTTGTTGTCCATTTTCGTCATGATATTAGGCAACCAATGTCATGATTCACCCTATGACAAGCATCTTCTGTTACACGATCATGATTTGCCCCATGATAGGCTTCAATCGTTGTCATGATTGCCTAATGACAGGCATCAATCAACTATAAAAATGCCACACAAAAATCCATAACAATAGTCCCAATAATAATAACACAATTAAATCTATCAATAAAACTCACTATCAAAAACTCATGAAGTTTTTATTCTATAATCCCTTTATACATAATTGATCCCATGCCATGTGAACTACATTATGTATACACTCACTAATGCGAAGAATGCAACCACTTCAATAAAACATGTAATAAAACTTCCACAAAAAGTGTCTTATAGGAAAATACAATTCTAAAATTCTAATAGATTAAAGAGTACATAAAGAGAGAACTTGCCTCAAAAATACTTGTGAACAACAAAAAATATCTCAACACCTCAACATATCAAAATAATAATACCAATACAAATTAATTAAATAATGAGAACTCATATTGTAAGGATCCATGGAGGCATGTGTTTGGTCTCTTATTGGCTATGCACTACGTAGATCTTGGATACTTAATAACATCTTAGGACTAGCTTTTTTAATGAGGCACTGAGTTGTTACAAATTATATCATAGCAGATCTGGCCTATGACCCATATAGACTAAGAGACAGCTGCAACATGGGTCCATTTTAGGTTGACCATAAGTATTTGTGATTAGATTTGTGGTATTGTAATTAGATTTGAATAGATTTGGACCATGAGCTTGGCAAGATACTAGGGTTAAACAAGGAAGTATGTGAAGATTCATGTGGGCATGTGTTTAGTCTCATATTTAGTATCTACTAGGTAAATCTTGGGTACTTATTCAATATCAAAGAACCCAAATAACACCTTTTGACAAGCATTTTTTAGTAAGATCCTATATGTTACAAATAGTATCAGTGTAGATCTAACCAATGGTCCATGTGGATAGGAGAACACTGCAACATGCGTCTATTAGGTTGACTACAAGCTAATTGTGGAATTTGTAAATTAGATTTGTGGTACTTATAATTAGATTTGCAATAGATTTAAACTTTATCCTGATGCATATGCCAAGGCTTAAACTGGGGGAGTTTTTGAGGACCCTTGTGGGTGTGTCTTTAGTCCTACATTAGATATGAATCGGATAGATCTTAGGTACTTAATAATACCTTAAGGTAGGAATGGCAAGGGGTAGGGTACCTGCAAAATTTGCCTTATCTGTATCTGAATCCATTTAAAATCCTACAGCCCGAACCTTAACAAGTTTTAATTTAAATCCCAAACCCTTTCCAAATCCTATAGGGCTTGCTAAATAGATCCTATTAGGGTTCGGGATAGTTTGGGTATCCGAAAATATTGGCCAGCTGCCATCCTATCTTAAGTCTAGCCTTTTTGGATGGGGTCAAGATTGTTACACATATACTCATAAATATATAGCAAATAAAGTGATTGCAACTCTATCTACAGTACACTCACACTTCTTATTGAACATTGCACAAGCACCATATAATTAAAATTACCATATCCCAATAATCTATATTTCTATTGAATTGTCCAATCCTACAAATTAATCTTGCCAAGAGATCTTAGTTATATTTTCGATCTCTTGTAGTGATCAAATTAGCCAAAGCTCAAAGCATAAATTCTCGAAGTCACCTTGAAATAGGTATTTTCATCCTAAATAGATATGTATACATCAAGTTATGTCTCCAAAATCATGCTAAATATAGAACTTATGCCAAATTTTCAGCCCATTTTAACCCATATATTGACCAAATCAATAAAGATTTAGTACAAAAATGTGGGTCCCAAAGTTAGCTTCAAAATGAGCATATATATAAGTTATCCTCAATATCAATGGCCCACTTTTAAAAATGGTTATCACATAACAGGGGCTCCTCTCCCTATATTTCCTCAATATGTGATATTCTAGTTCCGCATTCTTGTGAAAAACTCATAAAAAAGAGCAAGGTAAGATCTGTGAGAAAGAAATGGAAGAGAGATGAGAAAGAGAGTTATGAAGAGAGATTACAAGGGAGTAGAGAGAGGAAGAGGGCTTGGTTAAGAGGTTATGTGTAAAAGAGAAATGGAAGATTGAAGAGAGAATTATGAGAGAAAAGTGACCATGAGTAGCGGTAGGCAAACGTGTGAACCAAAAGAACACAGAGAGAGGGATAAGGTTGGTTTAGGTTGAGGTTTAGAATCTTCTAATTGGGCTGATCTAATAGGTTGTGTTAGTAGGTCATTATCTAGCCATTACACAAATAATGGTGACCACGAGAAATCTCCAATCATCAAGCCATTGCCACAAGTCATGGAGCTAATGAGAGATGAGATGGTAATATGTGTGATAGAAAAAAATATTTTCAACCTGAACATGTTGCCTCAAACCACCAAATATTTATGATGGCGAACTACTATTACCATCGACACGAGGTTTGCCAAAACAACACGTAAGAAAGAAAAGGAGGAAGGTGGGGAGAGAATAGGGCAAGGGGAAGAAAAGAGAAGGGCACAGGGAGAGGAGGCTTCTCGGCTAAAAAAAAATAGCAATGAGGGTAGGGCTAAGGGATGCTTGAAAAGGAGAGGGAGTTGTGGAGTCTCTATGAAAAACTAGAGAAAGACTATTTAGATTTTATTGTTATATAGATGAATTATTAAAAAATAATAGTTTGGAGAAAAGCTCCTCTCTATTCTCCTCTAAACTGCTCTAGAGCATACATATACGGGCCATGATTAACTATAGGTAGAGGACTATGCAACCATCAATATAGCCAGTTATGGCCATATACTTATAATGAAAGAATCTTAAGTCCTTTACTTAGGATCGATATGACCCTGCATGCACTACAAACTATTGTTGTTTAGATGCTATTGTTGCTTTCTAGACTAATAAAGAAATTATGTCCAAGTATAGACTCTCATTTGTTGCCTTCCTACTATAAAATAAAATATTACAAAAAACTATACTCTAACATATACTAATTCCTAACTAATTGATAAAAAATAGACATCCAATTCGACAAAATAATTTTATTTGTATTTTTCAAACGATAATTTTAACCCATAAAATCAAATCTACTCCAAAATTGAACACCTAATTCAAAAATTAAACTCAGTTACCAAACTAATTGTTATAACCTAATCTAATCAAGCAACTCGTCTATAACCCATCTTTTTTGATGAATGTGTCACAATCAAAAATAACTTAAAATAAAAAGGTATTGGAATATACTTTATAGAAATACATAAATGACATACCAAGCATCCTTAAGTACAAATATGAATTATTGCTATGATAGGCTATTCTATATTGTACCTAGAATGTTGCATGTTTAATGCAGTTAGTTGAAAATTCTAAGATATGTACAAGCCAAAACAAACAATATATTTATAAATTGCCTGGATGAATTTCTATAAAAAAATTGAGTTTTGTAGTAGTATAGATACTTAAAAAAGAATTAATTGTACAATTAAATCTTGTCCCTTAGTTATACAAAGGATAAATAGGTGGTTTGCTAACCAATACTATCCATTATTATTAAGGGGACCCATGCATGAGGATACTCCCACTATAAGGTATGGAGAGGGTTACGCTTGTGTGCAGAGGCGTTGCTTCCGTATTTTTAACCTATGGAACCTAAAGTCATAATGGAGTAATCTTATACCATTACACCAAGACTCGCTCTCTAAATCTGTTGTAACTAAAAAAAATGAAACCTAGGACTAGTATCTCTCTCACTATTATAGATCTCTATTCACCATCTATCATTATGTATCAACCTATCATAGCTAAGGATGAAACTTCTATACAACACAATAATATGGAAAGAAACAGATTGAAATGCAAATTTTAAGTAGAAGACAAGTTGAATCAGAGTGAAAAATTTTGATACCTTAAAATTATTGGAGTATGGAGAAAAGATTAAAACTTCATAGAATCACAAATTGAACATAGGAAAGAACATCATAGAGGACTCAAACGTTTAACCACAAAATTAAAAGGAAAGGGTGAGAGATGGGAAGGGAGGAGGGAGGAAGAGCAAGATCAGGGATTTCAAAAGGGTGTGTTGATTATGTAAGAGGATTAGCGAAAGTGCTTGTTAAGCAAAAGAGATAAGGAAGGGAGATGTGACAAGAAGAGAGGGAGATAGGAAGATAAGTATTTCAAATGAAAGAAGAAATACATGGGATTTGAGAAGAGGAGGTGCTAAGGATTGGAGATATTAGGAAGTAAATACTAGTAGCCTTCACCTCCTCTTTCTATCCACACAAGACTTTGAGTCTCTCTCATTGAATATTGATGGCCCTTGTCTTTCATCCCTTCTTAATTCAAAGTCTCCATCATAAAAGTACGAGCAAGAGAATGAAAGAAAATAGGGACAAAATAGACTTGGCATAAAAAAAAAACATTGAATTTATAAAAAGTTACATATATTTTGCCACTTGTAATCAATAATTGTGGCATATTATTAGTACCATTGGACTAGAAAAATAGAACTATGCTATTGGCTTCAAAATATGAACATCCAAGAAAATATTTATCACACCAAAAGTCAAAGAAATTAACAACTAATATACCAAATCAATTAGTAGTATGCTCTAACTCAAACCAAAGTTTCAATCTTAAAATAACATTATTAAATTTGAAAGATTGACTCTTCTTACAAGGTCCTTTCAAACATGATGTAAAAGTCAATAAAAGTAGAATACCTTTAAGATTCTTTAAAATCGATAGTCGCACAATCTTCAGAGGGTGTGGGCCTAGGAGAACCATCAATCGGCAAAAAGTTGAGATAAAGAATACAGCCTTCATAGCAACCATATTCAACAAGGCTGCGCTGATCTTCCTTCATCAGACAACCATTGTTATGCGTGAGCAAAAGCCTACTTTCTTCAAATTCCTCTTTCTTTGCGATCTCTCTCTTCAAACCACTAACAGTTTCTTCATCTCCCACCTCTATATAGAAAAACCTACCAGTGAGTATCTCTATTCCCAATCTCATCTTGTCTTGCATTTCTTGGACTCTGTTGACCTTTTTATAGAGGGGTCTATCCTAGTGCATCTACTTATTGAGACATATGGCAATCATGCTCCACTTTATATCACGACTATATCAAATAAGATTTTTAGAAGATATATACTTGGAATATTATTAATTATAAACTAAATATTATAATTCATTAATTTTTGGTAATTGTTATTAGGATTTATTTAGTAACTTTGAATTTCTATATATCTAATTGGCAAGGCCAAAATAGGGTGCATCGAATAATGCAAATTAATAAAGAATGTGTAAACCTAATTTTTTATGTCATTCAAAAAATGATATGTCATCCTTATTAGGATAGCACCACAAGAAAGTTTTGTACGAATAACTTTCATAGATGTTATTTTTGCAATTAACTGCCATAACTATTGTTTGAATACTTAGAAGGAATTATTCATATAGAATCTATTAGTAGCCACTGTCCAAAGGTAGTTATTGCTAAATTTAACCATTTCTCAGTTGCAAATTCTTCTAGGTATGTTTTTCTTTATACTCGCTCTTGTTAGAATATGCCCTAGAAGCCAATTTGGCTGACGCATTATTTTGTTTTGGGACATAAATTTGTACTTGACCTAATAATGAATTTATTAGGATGGACTTCTTTTCATTCATGTTCTTATGTGTCCATGAATCGTCCAAGAAATTAATAAGATGATGACGCATATTCTCAAGAGTTGAGAATTTGAGGCATGTGTCATTGGTGATTAATTCCTGAATTGCTTCTGATCGATGGATCCATCACGAGGGACGGTGATCGATCCGCTGAGATTAGTTCACAGATCACTTAGTCAAATGGATGAGTCTTGAGTCACAGTGTAGGGACACTGGAGTGATTGTGTAAGCGCTTGTTAGAGAACAAGGGTAATGAGCGTGACAAAGCAAGTAGTCACTTGGATGTCTATCCACTCGTCAGTGACTTACTTGATGCTGCAGTTGTATTACTGGTCCTTTGACCTGCAATGCCTCGGCTATTCACAGTGAGGTTGCTGTAGTTTGACGAGCACATAAATATGGGCCTATCCATTTGGGTCCTTGTGGTGCAGATTAGCTGCAGTAGGTTCATTGCAGGAGTAGGGGTGCATCTAGATGGAATCTATCGACCTTGATAGATTAGAAGAGATCCTATGTGATTTATGAGACTGAGTTCGTAATCCTTGGCCAAGGTAGTTTTTGGAAAAAGAGTTTTTCAATCTCGACTGGAGTCGAATAAATTTTACATATGACAGATGATGGGGTTTGACGAGTTATTGCCCGAGATGGTCACCCAAGAGGGGGGTGAATTGGGTGTTTTAAAACTTTTTGGCTAATTTAAAAATAAAACACACAAATATATGAACTAAAGCAAAGATGAAGGGATAAGAAGAGACAACCACAAACACACGATTTTATAGTGGTTCGGAGCCTTCACCGCTCCTACATCCACTCCCAAAGCGCCTTTGGGAATTCCACTATAATCCAAGATTACAGTACGGTAGTTTTGCGAGTTCACTACCCAACTCGTTGTTTTACACCGGGCTCACAACAACCCAAAACCCCAATTTCTCTTAGGCTTGGGACGCCCTTTCCCTTGTTCCAAGTCCCTTGACTGGAACAAGCACCACATAAAAGAGTGTACAAAGAATATAAAAGCTCTAGAAAGCAAATATAGCACTTATGAACAATGAACCCGGAAGAATCTTTTTGCCGTTGGAAGCGTGGGAGATGTTGATTCTTCCGATGTGGGACGCGTAGGGTTGGGTGTGAGCTTTGAATCCCGAGCACACGAGAGTGGTTGAGCTTGAAATCGCTTGGGAGACTTGAAAGCACTTGATTTCCTTTCTTGAATGCACTCACTCCTTGAGCTTTTTTTCTAACTTCTTCTTGAATGATTTTGCTTTTTGTTGGTGAAGAGTTGTTGAGAACCACTTAAGAGGTCCCTTTTATAGCCCAAAAAGCAAATATAGCCGTTAGAACAAAAGAGAAGGATTTGAATTCAAAACCAAACCTGAAAAGCTATCAATCGCGTCCAGGCGCTCGGGGACGTCTCGCTTCAACGGGAGACGTCTCGGCTACAAGACTTTACTTTTTCCGTTGTCTGGGGTCGACTCGGCACTTTAAGGGGTCGTCTCGGCGTGTTAGCACTTTTTGAGTGGGGACGACTTCGCTGCTTTAGGGACGACTCCGCTTCTTTATCTCCGAAAATCATGTCCTCTGGAATTCCCTGAGAGAGTCGACTCCGCTCTTTCAGGGGACGTCTCCGCTTGTCTGCACTTTATGCGTGGGGACGACTCCGCTTTCTCAGGGTCGACTCCGCTTCCTTATCACCGAAAAAACCATTCTCTGGAAAACCCTGAGAGAGCCGTCTCCGCCATCTTGGGGACGACTCGGGAAGTCACCTTTTTACTTGCGGGGACGACTCCGCGTACAGCGGGGACGTCTCGCGCATATCCCTTGAAAAAACGCCTTTCTGCCGCCACTGAGAGAGTCGACTCCGCTACTGAGAGAGTCGACTCCGCTAACGCGGGGACGACTCGGCAGGTGCCGGGGACGTCTCGGCTTGTGCTAGTTCTTCCTGTTTGTGCCAAAGACGTCTCTGAAACTATCAGGAGACGTCTCGGCTATCCCTGAACTTTTTCTTTAGCTCAAAATATTCGTCAATAAATTCATAAAAATTATGGGAACTTGCCTAGACATTTTTTAGCAATATTCTTAATAAAACACATGAATTCCTCAATTAAATAGATAAGATATAATGGAATTTTACTCTAGTGTTTTGCATTCAACAAAATCCATTAGGGGGTCAACAATCTCCCCCTTTTTGATGATGACAAAACACTGAGTATATGCAAAATTTGAAAATTAACATATACACAGTATTTGCTCAGTTTTACAATGTGCATTAATTCAGAATATTCAATTTTCAGTTCTTTCCTTATGCATAAGATTGATCTTAATAGCTCTTAAGTAAATTTAGCATATCAACTTAAATTGAATCAAGTTAAAATGAAATATTGATGCTAAATATAATTGAGAGCAAAATTTAGCAATTATCTTAAAGCCAATAAGTATGAATTTTAAATTTTGCATTTCATATTCAATAACCATATTCAAAATTCTACTCCCCCTTTCAATAACCATATTCAAAATTCTACTCCCCCTTTCAATAACCATATTCAAAATTCTACTCCCCTTTCAATAACCATATTCAAAATTCTATTCTACTCCCCTTCCTCTCAATATTCCACTCCCCCTTTTTGTCATCAACAATGAAGGGGACAAATTATCCTTAGGTGCTTAAAACTCAATTCATAGTAGAGTTCATTCATTTTACTCCCCCTTTGATAGTCAGGTTGTGCTCCCCCTGTTTCATATGCTTTGATAAGTTGTGCCAAATTTAAATACTTAATGTATGTTTGAGATTCTTATGACATATCAAGAGGCACATTCATATTCACAGAAACACATCCACAAAATTGATAATGTACACATATTTTTCAAAAGAGATTGTATTCATGTATCATTGTGAACTTTTGAAGTCAGTACATAGTCAAAAAGAAGAAATCATTACAAGTATTGATTTCTAATACAAAAGTGTTTCAAAAAGCCTAGGATTTACAAAAAGAAGATCCTACAAGATATCCATCATCGGCGACGTTGCTCATGGGCCTAGTGTACTTTGTGCATAAGCCTTACAAGCTGCATCTATGAATGCATTGATGAATCCATGAGGGTCTTAAATTGATCTCCCTGTGACTTGTGGAAACCTGCCACAAGTGCTCAAACTCTATAGTTGCCATTTCAATTCTTCCTCTGAGTTGGGCAACTAAGGTGCCACATTGCCATCTGGCTTTGTTAGCTCTTTAGACTCTTGGAAATGCTCTTCAAGCTGTCCTTGAGCTCTAATGATCTGATGGTTTGGGTGGCACCCACACCAATTATTTCTTGTGTTGTAGCTTCAATTTGACTTCTAATATCCTTCATCTCTTGTAGAAGCCCTTCATGTGAAGCTCTGATGGGGGCCAACTCTGAGATCATGGATCTCATCTCCTCCCTCATCTGCTGGCAAATGGCAGATGCTAAGGTGTGCATCTGATCCTCTGATAGGAAGGAGGGCCCACTGACTGGAGGAGGTGGTGGCATGGATGTGGAAGGTCCAGCTGAGCTGGAGGGAATATCAGGGATGTCCATGTGGCTAGGTGGAGGAGAGTGATGGTCAGACTCATGATGTGGGATCTCAGGCTCTATGGTTTGTCTTTTCTTTTTGGAACCTTGACCCAACCCATCTATCTTATGAAATTCCATTCTTCTCATTGTGCCCTCATTGTAATAGTCGGTGTTTCTCAAGGGCTTTGCAGGTTCATTTGTGGAATGGAACCTTGAAGTGTTTGAAGATTAAGGTAAAGATCATGCCATAGGGTATACTAAACCTAGAATACCTATGACATAGGGCAATGTAATTTAGCATGAGTCTAGGAAGGTTTAGAGGGATCCCTAGTAGGATGTGGTGCATTATAACTAAGTCTCGCTCCGAAACAAAATCGAAGCGACCGGTTTTAGGAAATAGGACCCGGTTGACAATACTTAAAAGAAGTCTCATCTCTGCATTTAGGTCCTGGGAGTTGACAACATCAAGAGGGCCGCAGTCCTCTCTTCCTAAAATAAGTTTAGGGCTATTCCCTTTGGGGATGTGAGGTTGGAGCCTCACCGTCCTAGGGATTTGTAAACAGTGGATAGGATCCTCATTAATTTCTACTAATGTCCCTCGGACATTGCAGTGTACCCTAAGTCCCCTAAGCCATATTGCACTAAACATTTCTCTAACAGGCCGGGGTAGGTCGAGGTAGGGTGCAAAGTGCTCCCACCCTTGGGCTCGGAGTCTCTCTCCAATAGAGAACCCCTCATGATCTAAAAATGAAAATCTATGTACCTACCGGTCGTGACTGTGCGATTTGCACAGGAAATCGTCGTGGTTGGCGGAGCAACCGGAGGAGAAGGCGCGGAGGGTTCTTCCCGCCGTTCCTCACCGTCGCCGCTACTCTAGGTCGCCTCCCACGGGTCGTCCTAGCTTTCTTTGGTGCCATGGATGCTAGGGTTTGTGATTTAGGGCAAATGGAGGCTAGGATTTGAGGTGGAGAGCAAATGGAGGCTAGGGTTTCCGTTTTGGTCGGGAATGAGGAGAAAGCTCGAGTCGGCTCGAGCGATTTCGACCTATTTAAAAAGCCCTCATTCGGTCCCCGAGACGTCTCCGCGACTAAGGCGAGACGTCTCCCCTGGGGGGACGTCTCTGCGATTTGCCAGAGACGTCTCCGGCACTGAAAAATTTCAGACTGTATTCTATCTTCTCCCTTTTTTGTTTAATCACCCTAATCAATATGATCTCTTTTGATAAACTTAGAGTGAATTTGTTTGTGATCCTCCCCTTAATGATACATCCTATAATAATTTGATAATGATTTTTGAATTATTAATATTGAAATGAGGAATGTTTGACCAAATTTCGAATACCTATGAAATAGGCTCTGAAAATATCTCCATGAAGAGTCCAAGGGAGGGTAACCATCCTCCGGAAAGTCAAACAGTTCGTCATTTAGCTTAGATGAATTCATGTTTTCACTTATGTTTGCCTTGAGGTGATTACTAGTTTGAGTAGCAAAGCAATGCAATACAAGTTCAATTCATTTGCTAGGATCATACAAGCTCAAAGCATTCCTTAAGAAATTGAATCTATCTTTACAAAGGGGCTTTGTAAAGATATCAGCTAATTGATTTTCAGTACATACATATTCAATCATCACATCATTTTTCAGCACATGATCCCTAATAAAATGATGCCTAATCTCTATATGCTTTGACTTAGAGTGTTGGACAGGATTTTTTGTTAAATTATTGCACTTGTATTATCACACTTAATTGGTATATTATCCATTTTGATACCGAAGTCTTCAAGTTGTTGCTTAATCCAAAGAACTTGGGCACAACAGCTTCCAGCTGCAATGTACTCAGCCTCAGCTGTGGACAAGGCAACTGAATTTTGTTTCTTGCTAAACCAAGAAACCAAATTGGCACCCAAGAATTGACATGTGCCACTTGTGCTTTTTCTGTCGAGTTTGCACCCGGCAAAATCAGCATCGGAATAAGCAATTAAATTTATGTCAGATTGTTTAGAATACCATAAGCCTACATTAGATGTCCCTACTAGATATCTAAAAATTCTTTTAACAGCTTGCAAGTGTGATTCCTTAGGACATGCTTGGTATCTAGCACACATACAAACACTGAATAATATATCTGGTCTACTAGCAGTAAGGTAAAGTAGAGAGCCTATCATACCTCTGTACAATTTGCAGTCTATACTTTTACCTTTTTCATCTTTGTCAAGCTTGCAACTTGAGCCCATGGGTGTGCTGATTTCCTTTGCATCCTTCATCTTGAATTTTTCCAGCATTTCCTTGATGTATTTGGACTGACTGATGAAGATGCCTTCCTCTGATTGTTTTATTTGTAGCCCAAGGAAGAAGTTGAGCTCACCCATCATGCTCATTTCAAATTCTCCCTGCATAAGCTTGGCAAACTCTTGACAAAGACTATCATTAGTAGCACCAAAAATTATATCATCCACATAAATTTGTACAAGCAATAAGTCATTTCCTTTTCTTTTAATAAAGAGGGTTTTGTCTACATTTCCTCTCTTAAATTTGTTCTCAATTAGGAAATTACTTAATCTTTCATACCATGCCCTAGGAGCTTGCTTAAGTCCATACAATGCTTTATGCAATTTATACACATAATCTGGATGTAAGTGATTTTCAAAACCTGGAGGTTGTCCTACATAAACTTCCTCCATTATATAGCCATTTAAGAATGCACTTTTTACATCCATTTGATAGAGTTTAAAATCCATGAAGCATGCATATGCTAAAAGCAGTCTAATAGCCTCTAACCTAGCAACAGGAGCAAAAGTTTCATCAAAATCTATTCCTTCCTCCTGATTATATCCTTTGGCCACTAGCCTAGCTTTGTTTCTTATTACTATTCCATCTTCATCTAGTTTATTTCTTATACCCACTTGGTGCCTATAATTGAAACATTAGGGGGTCTTTTCATTAGAGTCCAAACTTCATTTCTTTCGAATTGGTTTAATTCCTCTTGCATAGCATTCATCCAATTATCATCTTTTTCAGCTTCTTCTAGTGATTTAGGCTCTATTTGTGAAACGAAAGCAAGATAATTACTAGTGTTTCTTAAAGAGGATCTAGTTCTTATACCTTGTGAAGGATCACCAAGGATTAGATCCTTTGGATGACCATGTGCATACCTCCATTCTTTAGGAAGATCTTGATTTCTTGATGGAGGTTGATCTTCTTCATCTTGCTGATTTGTATCTTCTTTGATCTCATCCTCATGTTGTTTGTCTTGTATGGAGAATTCCTTCATTCGGTCTTCAAGTATACCTGCATCACCATCTTCTTCTTTTCTAGAAGAATCTCCATTAGTTTCATCAAAAACAACATGAATGGATTCTTCAACAACGAGAGTTCTCTTGTTGAAGACCCTGTATGCTCTACTAGATGAGGAATAACCTAAGAAGATCCCCTCATCTGATTTAGCACTAAATTTACTGAGATTGTCCTTTCCATTGTTCAAAATAAAGCATCGACAACCGAAAACATGAAAATAACTTATATTTGGTTTCTTACCTTTTATCAATCATACGGTGTTTTCTTTAAGATGGATCTAACTAAAGCACGATTTAAATATAACATGAGTATTTATTGCTTCAGCCCAAAAATACTTTGGTAGATCCGATTCGCACAACATGGTACGAGCCATATCTGCTAGTGTGCGATTCTTCCTTTCTACCACCCCATTTTGTTGGGGTGTCCTAGGTGCCGAGAAGTTGTGATTGATACCATTTTCGTCACAAAACTTTTCAAAGTGTGATTTTCAAACTCGGTACCATGATCACTCCTAATTGCTTTTAGTTTAAGATTGAGTTCATTTGAAACCTATTATGAAACTTGATAAAAGCGGGAAAGGACTCATCTTTGTGTGCAAGAAATGAAACCCATGTAAAACGTGAAAAATCATCAACAATTACAAGACCAAATTTCTTACCCCCTAGACTAGCAGTTCTAGTGGGTCCAAACAAATCCATGTGAATTAGTTCTAAGGGTTTTGATGTTGAGACTATGTTCTTAGACTTGAAAGAACTTCTTGTTTGTTTCCCTAATTGACATGCCGCACAAATTTTATTCTTTTCAAAGTCTATTTTTGGTAGTCCTTTGACTAGATCCTTTGTAATTAATTTAGATTAAATCCATGCTAGCATGCCCTAACCTACGATGCCATAACCAACTAGTCTCATTGACTTTGGGATTCATGGCTACAAGACATTGGCCATCCTTCATGGTGAGATCATCAAGATCTACCATGTAAACATTTCCATGCCTATGTCCTGTGAGTATGATCTCATTGTCAATGGACTACTAATTATGCATAGTGATGATTCAAATGATACTTTAAAGCCCTTGTCACAAAATTGACTTATACTTAATAAATTATGTTTTAGTCCATTAACTAACAATACATTATCAATAAATGAGGAGGGTGATATGGAGATTTTACCAACACCAATAATTCGGCCTTTAGCATTGTCTCCAAATGTGACTACCCTCCTTCTTTTGATTCCAAGGTGACGAAGAGACTCTTGTCACCGGTCATATGCCTTGAGCAACCACTATCAAGATACCACATTCTCTTTTATTCCGGCTGCAAGGCATACCTGCAAAATGATCATGTGAAGCTCTTAGGTACCCAAGTTTTCTTGGGTCCTTCCGTGGTTGTGTAGTTGGTTCCTTAGGCACCCATATTTTAGTTATGTTTTTAGCTTTTACAAATGTACTCTTGTTAGTTTGGATTTTTTCTTTGAATACAAGAGTAGGCTTTTGTCCAATCTTTCCACAAAGAAGCATGTTGGTTTTTTCGTTTTTTACTCTTTTGCTTTTACAAAGAAATTCTTTAGATACTTTTGTTGCTTATTAGTTTATATCCCTAATCCGGGCTTATTGAAAACAGCTCTTTGATTTGAAAGAATAAGATTTAATTTTTCAGAGCTTTGTGTGAATTTTTCAACAATTGGCTTGTACTTATGTATCTCATTCTTAAGATTCACATTTTCTTTAACTAGTTCTTCCATATCCTTTTTAAGAGATTCAACAGTTTGCGCAGTGAGGTATTATTATTGAGTAGGGAATTACTTTTAGATTAATTCCTTGATTAGTGTTTTTGGCCTTTACATTTTCAGTGCTAAGCCTTGAATTTTCGATTTCTAGGTTAGTAGTTGTTATGGGGGAATTGAGCCCGCCATGCCCCACGTGATCGGCACGCGTATCAGGAAAGCTACAGCTGCCTATGATCCAGCACTCCGACCCCGAGTCGGACCTCCTCGGGTTCGCAGCCCGACCCGGGTCGGCTGCCCTATGATCCAGCACTCCGACCCCGAGTCGGACCTCCTCGGCTCCGCAGCCGACCCCGGGTCGGCTGCCCTATGATCCAGCACTCCGACCCCGAGTCGGACCTCCTCGGCTTCGCAGCCCGACCCCGGGTCGGCTGCCCTATGATCCAGCATTCCGACCCCGAGTCGGAGATCTTTGATAACGACAGGCTATTCTCCAGAGGCACGCCGCGGCATCCTGCTCCACTACTCCCTGCAACGGCTGTACCCGATGCTGCCCACGATCTCCTGTATCAACCGTACAAGCGGAGCTCCACTACGCCCTGCATGACCGTACCCAGCGCTGCTCCACGACGCCCCGTAACGGCCATTGTCAGTGGCCATTCTATCGTGCCCCATGACGACAAACCCCCCTGAGAGACCTCCCAGCCAGGTATATATGCGGCTGGGGGGAGAAGGGGGGGGGGTAAGCAATACCTCCCAGAGCACTCTCTCCCACTTGTGATTATCATCTCTCCTCCTCCAATCTCCTCTGACTTGAACCGTCGGAGGGCCATCACCACCCTGGTGGTGGTGCAAGGCTTGTTTGCAGGTTCCTTGGCGGAAGGTGGAGCGCGACCAGCACCAACCAAGACAACTCAGGCGGAACCCCGTTCACACCGTCGTGTCAATCGTTCTCGGTTTGGACCACCAGCAACAGTTGGCGCTAGAAGGAGGGCCGAATCTCAGAACGATCGTAATGGCACGGCGAGGTGGTCGCGGAGCTTCCAATGCTTCCGGTCGCGGAGCCTCTCGCGCCTCTGGCCGGGAGGCTGCTGCGTCCCCAACACACTCTCAGCAGCATTCCACCGCTTCTCCTCCCATTCAGACGGTCGAACCTGCTCAGTTCGACCAGCTAGCCCAGCAGGTTCGCCACCCTCGCGGAAGGCAGTGCAGAATCTGCAGGGTGTGATCTCTCGGGTGCCGCAGCGGGCTCAGGAGCCGCTGCTCCCCGAGCACTCGCCTCTTCCTCACAACCCGCGCTCCTTCCTCTCCCATGGAGAGGAGCGCCGGCGCGGGGAGGATTCTCGAGTGCGGTCCATTCTGCCAGGACCTTCTCATCGGAGCTGCGCGGGGTACGAGAGGCGGACCCCGGGCGCGTTCTCAGACACCCCAGTCCTCGAGGGGCCCGCACTCCAGTCGGTCCCCCTCGCGCCGCTCCTTGTCTCCCACCCACCGGTCGCGCTCCCTGGACCGGCGGGTGGACGATCTCCACAGACAGCTCCAGGTCCTGAAGGGCCACTCCAAAGATCCTTCGCCGACTTGGAAATCTCCTCCCAGCCGGCGCTTGCCTCAAGGATCCTGCGAACCCTAAAACCCGCCGGGGTTCAAAATGCCGGCGATCGAACCCTACGACGGGGCGGCGGACCCACGGGACCACGTGGAGAGTTTCAGGACTCTTATGCTCCTCCATGGAGCATCGGATCCTCTCCTCTGCAAGGCCTTCCCGGCGACCCTCCGCGGCCCGGCAAGGGCGTGGTTCGCCGGCCTGGAGGCTAATTCCATCCAGTCCTTCCACCAGTTCACCCGTCTCTTCATCAGCCATTTCGCCGTCAGTAGCCGGCGAAGACTGGTCTCCGACTCCCTCTTCGATGTCCGGCAGAACGAGGGAGAGAGCCTGCGGGATTATCTCACCCGCTTCAACAAGGCAACACTGGAGGTCCGGAATTTGAGCCAGGAGGTGGCTCTCTCAGCCCTGAAGCGAGGCTTCCGGAAGGGCAGACTCACCTTCTCCCTGGACAAACGCCTGCCGCGGAGCTTCCCGGAGCTGTTGTCTCGGGCAGACCAGTATGCAGACGCCGAGGAGGCAGCCTCCCACCGGAACAAGGAGGCCGCCGAGGCTCCTCTAAAGCCCGGGAAGAAAGGCGAAAAGAGGCACCCCAGAGGAGGAGCCCGACGCCTCAACGCCGGCGCAGAAGCCCGTCACCAGCAAGGAACCACGGCGCCACACGCCCTCGTTCTCCGCACCGACGCTTCAACCGGTACACCCCACTCCTGGCCCCCCGGGCCCAGATCCTCATGGAGGTCAAGGGGCGGGAGGACCTCCCGGTCCCGAGGCAGATGAAGAAGATCCCTGGGAGGAAGCCTTCTCGGGCGTACTGTGAGTACCACCGAGACCACGGCCACGATACCGAAGACTGCTTCCAGCTTCGGGACGAGATCGAGGCTCTCATTCGCCGAGGGCGTCTCGGTCGATATGTAAACGACCGACGTCCCCCCGCAGACCCGCGTCCAGCCGACCCGGCCCCTCAGGAGCCTCGGGAGCAGAATCGACCCGTTGCGGGAGTGATCCACACCATCACTGGGGGCTGCTCTCGGCCCGTGAGGAACGCAGGGGGCTCGGCGGAAGTATCAGGAGTGGCCGTCGCGAAGAGGCAGCGGGTCGGAAATGTAATCACTTTTTGTGATGAAGATGTAAAGGGGGTTCAGACTCCCACGATGACGCCATGGTGATCTCTCTCACTATGGCGGACTATGATGTAAGGCGTGTTCTTGTGGATAGTGGAAGCTTAGCTGATATTTTGTATTACGAGGCCTTCCAAAAGATGGGCTTTTCCCGACAATTGTTGCACAAAACATCCACCCCCCTCATAGGATTCACTGGAGACGCTATCTCGGCCGAAGGTGTCATCGAGCTGCCTGTGACTGCGGGCATTGCACCCGCAGAAGCCACGGTGCGGCTCGGATTCTTGGTCGTCCGTGTCCCTCGGCCTACAACGCTATCCTCGGACGACCCGGACTGAACGCCCTTCGCGCGGTGGTTTCTACCTACCATTTGCTCATGCGGTTCCCCACAGCGGCCGGGATTGGAGAGGTCCGAGGTGACCAGCCGACCGCACGGCAGTGTTTCCTAGCAACTCTCAAAGGGAAGAAGCCCATGGAGGCCCTAAGCGTCGAGTCACTTGACGCCAGAGACGAAGTGGCCTTGCGGCACGGGGAGCCGGCCGAGGGCGTAATCGAAGTTCCCCTCGAAGAAGGCCGCCCGGACCGCACGGTCCGGGTCGGTGCCAACCTCGACTTGGAAGCTCGGCTCCGGTTAGTGGAATTCCTCCGAGCCAATGCAGATGTGTTTGCCTGGTCGGCGGCCGATGTACCTGGGATCGACCCGGAGGTCGTTTCTCACGCCCTCAACGTCGACCCGACCCACCGACCAGTAAAGCAAAAGAAGAGACACTGTGCCCCGGATCGGATCCGGGTGGTCGACCAGGAGGTAGACAAACTCTTGGAGGCAGGTTTCATAAGAGAGGTGAGCTACCCGAGTGGCTGGCAAACGTCGTACTTGTCCGGAAGGCGAGCGGGAAGTGGAGGATGTGCGTCGACTACACCGACCTGAACAAGGCGTGCCCCAAGGATAGCTTTCCGCTTCCACGGATAGACCAACTGGTCGACCGCGACTTCCGGATATCAGCTACTGTCTTTTATGGACGCCTTCTCCGACTACAACCAAATAATGATGGCTCCACAGGACGAGGAGAAAACTGCCTTCATAACAGACCGGGGGCTGTACTGTTACAAGGTAATGCCTTCGGTCTGAAGAACGCTGGCGCCACTTACCAGCGCCTCGTCAATAAAATCTTCAAGGAGCAGATCGGCCGGAATATGGAGGTGTACGTGGACGATATGCTGGTAAAAAGCCGCCATGCAGACCAGCACATTGCAGATCTGGAGGAGACTTTCACCACCTTGCGAAAGTTTCGCATGAAGCTAAACCCAGCGAAGTGCGCTTTTGGTGCTTCGGCCGGGAGGTTCCTCGGTTTCATTGTCAACCAGCGCGGGATCGAGGCCAACCCGGACAAGATCAAAGCCATCCAAGATATGTCCCCTCCGACCAAAGTGAAGGAGGTTCAGGAGCTCGCTGGGAGAGTCGCCGCGCTCGGACGATTTGTGACAAAGTCGGCCGAACGCTGCCAACCATTCTTCAAGGTGTTGAAGCGCCCAAAAGACTTCCTCTGGACGGCCGAATGTCATGCGGCGTTCGACCAGCTCAAGGAGTACATGGCGTCTCCTCCCCTGCTATCCAAGCCGCAAGAGGGGGAGATGCTCTACCTTTACCTGGCGGTCTCCCCAACCGCAGTCAGCGCAGTACTGGTTTGGGAAGAGGCAAGACTTCAGAAGCCTGTATACTACATCAGCCGAGTCCTCCGGGATGCCGAGACGCGGTACACGAAGGCTGAGAAGATCGCCTTCGCGCTGCTGACTGCGACCAGGAGGCTTCGCCCCTATTTCCAGGCTCATTCTGTCACCCTTTTGACCGATCAACCACTGCGGCAGATTCTCAGCAATCCAGAGAATGCGGGACGGCTGGTGAAGTGGGCAGTAGAACTTGGTGAGTTCGACATCCGCTACCAGCCCCGACCAGCCATCAAGGCCCAGGTGCTCGCGAACTTTCTCGCTGAGTGCACTGTGCAGGAGGCGGAACCTAAGCCGCCGGAGACACCCAGCCTCGATCTCCCGATCTGGACGCTCCACATTGACGGGTCGTCGAACCCTGAAGGTGGAGGGGCTGGGCTGGTCCTCACCAATCCCGATGGAGTGATAGCCGAGTATGCCTTGAGGTTCGGATTTCCAGTGACCAACAATGAGGCGGAGTACGAGGCCCTAGACGCGGGACTCAAACTCGCCAAGGAGCTCGGCATCCGGCGTCTGAAAGTCTTCACCGACTCCCAGCTGGTGGTCGGGCAGGTTCGAGGGGAGATGTGAATCCCGGATGAAACGCCTAGAGCGGAGTTCCGCCGGAGAGACCCTCCTTGTTGATCCCAGATGAAACGGCTAGTTGGCTGAAGTTGTAAGGGGAGCGCCTCCCCTTTCCTTCGACAGGAGTCTCTCAGTCATATGCCAAGGAGGAGGTCCGCGATCCATGGCAACCTGCAGCTCCGGCTTGGCAAATTCCATCGTACCTGCACCTGTATTTATAGCCAAGCTGCGGCCCCCTGGTAGTTCCGATACGGGTGGCTCCAATAAATGCAGGCGCACTGAATCCGGAGCCGTTCCGGCTCCCGAGGCGTATCTCCCCGCGATTTCCTAAGCGTCATTCTCCTTAAATCGCATTCTTTGTGCAGGACGATCCGGGTGACGTATACCCCTAGGTCCACGTGTCTCCGCTCGCGCCCAGGCCGCATCCTCCTCGAAGAACCCGCGTATCGCGGCCGCTCAACTAACACTCCTCACCAGCAGCAACTGGCGATCCGATTTCCCAGGTAACGCATTAATTAGCGTTTAATACCCTTCTCGTGTTCCCCCCAGGCAACGCTTGGAGGAGAGGAGAAACACGGTCGCGGCTGGGCACAGAGAAACCCCGATGGGCGGCGAGCGACAAGTGGCCGACCAACGAGTGGAATGTCCCGAGGCTCGGCCCTCGGATGCCTGGCTAACCCGATGATCATCCCGGGAGCAGACTAGCCGGAAGCCCCCGACCGGTCGCCTCGGCTTGCGCCAGCCTTGGCCGACCAACGAGCGGAATTTCCCTGAGGCTTGACAACCCTCAGATGCCTGGCTAACCCGATGATCATTCCGGGAGCAGACTAGCCGGAAGCCCCGACCGGTCGCCTCGGCTTGCGCCAGCCTTGGCCCGACCAACGAGCGGAATTTCCCTGAGGCTTGACAACCCTCAGATGCCTGGCTAACCGATGATCATCCCGGGAGCAGACTAGCCGGAAGCCCCGACCGGTCGCCTCGGCTTGCGCCAGCCTTGGCCGACCAACGAGCGGAATTTCCCTGAGGCTTGACAACCCTCAGATGCCTGGCTAACCCGATGATCATCCCGGGAGCAGACTAGCCGGAAGCCCCGACCGGTCGCCTCGGCTTGCGCCAGCCTTGGCCGACCAACGAGCGGAATTTTCCTGAGGCTTGACAACCCTCAGATGCCTGGCTAACCCGATGATCATCCCGGGAGCAGACTAGCCGGAAGCCCCGACCGGTCGCCTCGGCTTGCGCCAGCCTAGGCCGACCAACGAGTGGAATCTCCCGAGGCTCGGCCCTCGGATGCCTGGCTAACCCGATGATCATCCCGGGAGCAGACTAGCCGGAAGCCCCGACCGGTCGCCTCGGCTTGCGCCAGCCTTGGCCGACCAACGAGCGGAATTTCCCTGAGGCTTGACAACCCTCAGATGCCTGGCTAACCCGATGATCATCCCGGGAGCAGACTAGCCGGAAGCCCCGACGGTCGCTTCGGCTTGCGCCAGCCTTGGCCGACCAGCGAGCGGAAGAATTTCCTGAGGCCTAACCCTCGGATGCCTGGCTTAGCGCCGGAAGAATTTCCTGAGGCCTAACCCTCGGATGCCTGGCTTAGCGCCGGAAGAATTTCCTGAGGCCTAACCCTCGGATGCCTGGCCTAGCGCCGGAAGAATTTCCTGAGGCCTAACCCTCGGATGCCTGGCTTAGCGCCGGAAGAATTTCCTGAGGACTAACCCTCGGATGCCTGGCTTAGCGCCGGAAGAATTTCCTGAGGCCTAACCCTCGGATGCCTGGCCTAGCGCCGGAAGAATTTCCTGAGGCCTAACCCTCGGATGCCTGGCTTAGCGCCGGAAGAATTTCCTGAGGACTAACCCTCGGATGCCTGGCCTAGCGCCGGAAGAGTTTCCTGAGGCCTAACCCTCGGATGCCTGGCTCAGCGCCGGAAGAGTTTCCTGAGGCCTAACCCTCGGATGCCTGGCTTAGCGCCGGAAGAATTTCCTGAGGCCTAACCTTCGGATGCCTGGCTTAGCGCCGGAAGAATTTCCTGAGGCCTAACCCTCGGATGCCTGGCTTAGCGCCGGAAGAGTTTCCTGAGGCCTAACCCTCGGATGCCTGGCCTAGCGCCGGAAGAGTTTCCTGAGGCCTAACCCTCGGATGCCTGGCTCAGCGCCGGAAGAGTTTCCTGAGGCCTAACCCTCGGATGCCTGGCTTAGCGCCGGAAGAATTTCCTGAGGCCTAACCCTCGGATGCCTGGCTTAGCGCCGGAAGAATTTCCTGAGGCCTAACCCTCGGATGCCTGGCTTAGCGCCGGAAGAGTTTCCTGAGGTTTAACCCTCGGATGCCTGGCCTAGCGCCGGAAGAACTTCGGGAATCAAAAGTCAGCAAGAAGCAACCAAGAGCTAAAAAAAAAAAAAAAAAAAAAAAAAAAAAAAAAAAGAGGACGAGGGCGAGATGAAGAAATATTCAACGTGCATTAATTTTCAGGGCCGAGGCCCATACAATTGGGCAAAACGCCGACATACAAAATAAAAAAGACAATGAAAGGTACAAGAGGTCAGCTTGGAGGAACTCCCGGGTCGGGAACGCCGGGCTCGTCCGCGGGAGGTAGGGAAGCAGCAGGAGAACCAGCAGGCGATGGCGCCGGAGAGGAGTCCAGGAGGGAGATCTCGCTCAGGTCAACTTCGGGATACTTAGCCGACACCCTTGCCAGGCCCTCCTCGAAGCCCAAGGTGAAGGCTTCGGCCCCCGCGTCCGACGCGTCATGGACAAACTCGTCAGACTGGCGATAGGTCCGCACTGCCTCCGACATATCATGGGCGAACTCGGCGGACTGGCGATAAGCCTCTACCGCCTGACGCCCGATTTCCGCCCTCTTCTCGGCCAGCTCCGCCTCAGCTCGCTCCATAATCTGAGCCTTGGCCTCCAAGACCTTCGCCACAATCCGGCCTTCGGCCTCAGAGGAGACCCTCAGCAGATCAGCCTGAGCCTCTTTATGCTTCGCCTCGGTAGCAACCCGAGCGGCCTCGGCTTCCTTCAGGCGCGAACGGAGCTCTTGGACGTCCGTGCATGACTTCTCCAGGGCCGACTCCAGTTCGCCTAGTTTGGCTTCAAAAGAGCGGATTCGGTCGCAGGCGTTGTCGGCAGACCGCTGGGCCTTCTCCCACCGCTCTCGATAGTCCGCGATCTTCCGGGACTGCTTTTCAGCCCGTTCCTCCGCCTTCTTGACCCTGCTTTCGAGGCCCGAGGCGGCTTTGAGTTGCTCCCGAGCCTCTGACAGTTGCTCCTCCAGGGCGGCGAAGCCGAGTGCCCGCTCTTCGGCCTCCCGGAGCCTCGCCTCGAGGTCCCCGGTCGTCCTGCCTGCCGCAGCCCGGCCTCCCTCTTCCATTGCTTTCAGCCGGTCCTCGGCCTTCGCCAAAAGCCCCGCCTGTTCCTTGTAGCACTCCTCCAGACGGATCATGTACTGGGCGAGCTAAGAAATAGGAAAAATAAGGGAGTCAGGCGGAGAACAACAGAGCCAATAAATGGTGAAAGACGGCCAGAAGAACACTCACCGACATGAGACAGACGCAGCTGGCGGCCCCAACGTCAGAGACATCCAACTCCCGGACCCGCCGACGGTCCTTCTCCAGCAACACTGTTTCGATGAGATTTCGGGCGCCATCGGTAGTGAAGGCAGACCCCGATTTCTCCCCGGAGCCGGATGGTGGTTCTGCAGCCTTACCCTTATCCATCGCCTGGGGAAGAGTCCGGCTGATCGCGCTCGGGGCGGGGGTCGCCCCAGGAATTGATAGGGTCCCGCTCGGCCGGGGCCTCGGCGCGTCCCTCCTCGAGTCATCAGGAGCCGACCGAGTCGAAGGCCGGGTCGGGGACCGATCACGTCCGACCCGTCCGTCTTGAGCAGGCTCAGGTGGCACCTCCGGAGTAGCGGCAACCTTACCACCGGAGGGCTGATACAGCGTCAGCTGCCGGTCGGTGCCCACGACATCTCCCTGACCGGTGGGCCCGGACTCGTCGGTCGGCATCGGAGGTATCTCCTTACGGGACTTCTTCGCCGGTGGGGCCCCGCTCGGAAGAGCTCGTTTCCTCCTCCGGACTGCTTCCAGCAGGGACGCCCTACCAACAGCCTTCGACTTCACCGACCGCATGACGTCGTCGACCTCTGCAAGAAGGACGGGATGGTCAGGGACTGAGAAACCGAAAGGAAGTAGGAACGAAAGAGAAGAAAAGAGCTAAAGAAACGATGGCGGACTCACGGTCGGTGGGGACCGAGCTCAAACCGACGTTCACCAAGGTATCCTCAGAAATAAGGCGGCCCACCGGGGGAAGCTGGCCCTCGGCGACCAACCCCTTCAAGGCGGCGACGCCCTCGGATTCCTCCCTCGACAACTTCGACAGGCCAATTGGGGACTTCACCGGCGTCCCCCAGATTGCCCTGATTTCCCAGGAGGGGTCTGCATCAACGAAAAAGAAGCGCTCCTTCCAGTGGTGAATGGAGGTAGGACCCTCCTTGACAAGGCCGCACCCTCGCCGCGCTGCGAAGCACCACCACCCTTTGTCCTGGGGGTGGCCGCTCAGGCCGTAGAGCTCCCAGAAAACGTTCAAGGTGGCGGGAATCGCATGCAAGCGACAGAGAACCTGGAAGACCGTCAGAGCACGCCACGAGTTCGGCACCAGTTGCGTCGGTGCCATTCCTAAACCCCGGAGCACCTGTAAGACTAGGTCTGAAGGGGGAAAGCGGAACCCGGCCTGGAGGATGCCCTCATTGATGGCGATCTTCCCTCGAGGAGGATGAGACATCCTCTCCTCAGGCCCTGGGAGCGTGACATTGCAGGCCTCGGGAAGGTGGTACCGAGCCACAAATCCGTCTAAGTCCTCGGCGACCAGTTTTGACTTGATGCTATCTGCTCCCACTTCGCCCATCCCTAATGGCCAATCTACGGTCAGGACGGGGTCAAGAAGGAGGGAACGGCCGGAACGACTGGGGTGCACTAGTACAAAAAGGAAAAGTATGAAGAGCTCAAAGTAGAAGAGTGGAAAACTCACTTGAAGAGGAGGAAGAACGGCTCCGAGAGCGTCAAAGGAAAAGCAAGCGAACGTTTCGGCGGCAACAATGGTAGCGCAAAGGAGAAACTCGAAAATGTCCGTAAAGAAGAAGACGGACGGGGGAGGGCCCCCGATTAAATAGGCGAAAGGGCAAGTGACACCTCGATGACGCCAGAAGACGCCTGGCCGCCGAAGGGTCGCTCGCACCCCAAAGGCGAATCGACACCATTAAGGAAGGATGTCCGCCGAAATCCTCAGGTTGCCAGGTCAGCAGCAACCGCCATACGCCATAAAGAAGGCGGGAAGCTTGAAGCGCGCGCGCCTCTCCGAAGGATGGCGGCAATCTCGAAACATCACTCCCTTCACCTGTTCCCCTTCTGGTTCCAGGCTCGGAAGTGGGGGGCTACTGTTATGGAGAATTGAGCCGCCATGCCCCACGTGATCGGCACGCGTATCCAGGAAAGCTACAGCTGCCCTATGATCCAGCACTCCGACCCCGAGTCGGACCTCCTCGGCTCCGCAGCCCGACCCCGGGTCGGCTGCCCTATGATCCAGCACTCCGACCCCGAGTCGGACCTCCTCGGCTCCGCAGCCCGACCCCGGGTCGGCTGCCCTATGATCCAGCACTCCGACCCGAGTCGGACCTCCTCGGCTTCGCAGCCCGACCCCGGGTCGGCTGCCCTATGATCCAGCATTCCGACCCCGAGTCGGAGATCTTTTGATAACGACAGGCTATTCTCCAGAGGCACGCCGCGGCCTCCTGCTCCACTACTCCCTGCAACGGCTGTACCCGATGCTGCCCACGATCTCCTGTATCAACCGTACAAAGCGGAGCTCCACTACGCCCTGCCATGACCGTACCCAGCGCTGCTCCACGACGCCCCGTAACGGCCATGTCAGTGGCCATTCTATCGTGCCCCACGACGACAAACCCCCCTGAGAGACCTCCCAGCCAGGTATATATGCGGCTGGGGGGAGAAGGGGGGGGGTAAGCAATACCTCCCAGAGCACTCTCTCCCACTTGTGATTATCATCTCTCCTCCTCCAATCTCCTCTGACTTGACCGTCGGAGGGCCATCACCACCCTGGTGGTGGTGCAAGGCTTGTTTGCAGGTTCCTTGGCGGAAGGTGGAGCGCGACCAGCACCAACCAAGACAACTCAGGCGGAACCCCCGTTCACACCGTCGTGTCAATCGTTCTCGGTTTGGACCACCAGCAACAGTAGTGTTCATATTTTTGACGCTCTCCTTCTCAATTAATAGGTTTTCAATGTTTTCCTTTAGTTTTTGATTGGAGGCTTTTAATTCTTTATTCTTTGCTCCCAACATACTATAATCACCCATAAGTTCTTGAAAAGCATCATATAATTCTTCTAAAGTAAAATTTATAGTTGGGTTTTGACATACCTCGTCATCTTCGAACGCCATGAAGCATAGATTGGCGGTCTCTTCCTTCTCTTCCTCGGAGGATGATGTGTCACTATCATCCCATGTTGCCTTCAATGCCTTCTTCTTCTTCTTTCCAAAGTGCTTCTTTTGTTGAGGGCATTCGGAACGAATATGTCCCGGTCTCTTGCAGTCATAGCATACGATTGGGTCTCTTTCTTTTTTCCTTTTCTTTCTCCCAATCATTTCTCCCTCCAAATTTCTTTCTTGGGAATGGTTTCTTTCTTCTCATGAATTTTTTAAATTTCCTTACTATCAAACCCAAGTCCTCATCTTGACTTTCTTCTTCACTCTCACTGCTCTCTTCTTCACATACACTTGAGGTGGCCTTGAGTGTGATTGTCTTTTTCTTTGGCAGCTCTTCTTCATGCTGCTTCATCGTGAGCTCATGCATCATCAATGAGCCCAAGAGTTGTTCTAGCCCCAAGGTGTTGAGGTCTTTGGCTTCTACAATCGCCGTGACCTTTGCTTCCCATGCTTTTGGCAGTGACCTGAGAATTTTACTCACAAGTTCGGGGTTAGTGTAAGATTTGCCCAAGCTTTTTAGGCCATTAATAATTTCGGTAAACGTGTAAACATGCATGTGATGGTTTCATTAGGTTCCATCTTAAACAATTCATACTTGTGAACTAGAATGTTCACTTTGGACTCTTTGACTTGATTTGTACCCTCGTGGGTAACTTCAAGCCTATCCCATATTTCCTTAACGGAAGTACATGTGGAGACTCTATTAAACTCATTTACATCTAAGGAACAAAATAATGAGTTCATGGCTCTAGAATTGAGTTGAGCCATCCTATCATCATTCTCATCCCAATCCTCCTCAGGTTTGGGAACTCGAATGCCATTGACCACATGTGATGGTTCTTGTGGTCCCTTGACTATAACCCTCCACAAGGCATAGTCTTGTGCTTGAATGAAGATTCTCATTCTAGTCTTCCAATAGGTATAATTTGTCCCATTGAAGAGTGGAGGTCTATTGGTTGCTTGCCCCTCGGCTGGAACATTGTTAAAGGGTGTTGCCATCTAGATCTTTGGCTAAGACGGTTAGGTCTTTCAAGGAATATAAGAGCACCCGCTCTGATACCACTTGTTGCCCAGAGATGGTCACCCAAGAGGGGGGTGAATTTGGTGTTTTAAAACTTTTTAGCTAATTTAAAAATAAAACACACAAATATATGAACTAAAGCAAAGATAAAGGGATAAGAAGAGACAACCACAAACACACGGTTTTATAGTGGTTCGGAGCCTTCACCGCTCCTACATCCACTCCCCAAAGCGCCTTTGGGAATTTTCACTATAATCCAAGATTACAGTACGGTAGTTTTGCGAGTTCACTACCCAACTCGTTGTTTTACACCGGGCTCACAACAAACCCAAAACCCCCAATTTCTCTTAGGCTTGGGACGCCCTTTTCCTTGTTCCAAGTCCCTTGACTGGAACAAGCACCACAATAAAAGAGTGTACAAAAGGATATAAAAGCTCTAGAAAGCAAATATAGCACTTATGAACAATGAAACCCGGAAGAATCTTTTTGCTGTTGGAAGCGTGGGAGATGTTGATTCTTCCAATGTGGGACGCGTAGGGTTGGGTGTGAGCTTTGAATCCCGAGCACACGAGAGTGGTTGAGCTTGAAATCGCTTGGGAGACTTGAAAGCACTTGATTTCCTTTCTTGAATGCACTCACTCCCTTGAGCTTTTCTTTCTAACTTCTCTCTTGAATGATTTTGCTTTTGGTTGGTGAAGAGTTGTTGAGAACCACTTAAGAGGTCCCTTTTATAGCCCAAAAAGCAAATATAGCCGTTAGAAACAAAAAGAGAAGGATTTGAAATTCAAAACCAAACCTGAAAAGCTGTCAGTCGCGTCCCAGGCGCTCCGGAGACGTCTCCGCTTCAACGGGAGACGTCTCGGCTACAAGACTTTACTTTTTCCGTTGTCTGGGGTCGACTCGGCACTTTAAGGGGTCGTCTCGGCGTGTTAGCACTTTTTGAGTGGGGACGACTCCGCTGCTTTAGGGACGACTCCGCTTCTTTACCTCCGAAAATCATGTCCTCTGGAATTCCCTGAGAGAGTCGACTCCGCTCTTTCAGGGGACGTCTCCGCTTGTCTGCACTTTATGCGTGGGGACGACTCCGCTTTCTCAGGGTCGACTCCGCTTCCTTATCACCGAAAAAACCATTCTCTGGAAAACCCTGAGAGAGCCGTCTCCGCCATCTTGGGGACGACTCGGGAAGTCACCTTTTTACTTGCGGGGACGACTCCGCGTACAGCGGGGACGTCTCGCGCATATCCCTTGAAAAAACGCCTTTCTGCCGCCACTGAGAGAGTCGACTCTGCTACTGAGAGAGTCGACTCCGCTAACGCGGGGACGACTCGGCAGGTGCCGGGGACGTCTCGGCTTGTGCTAGTTCTTCCTGTTTGTGCCAGAGACGTCTCTGAAACTATCAGGAGACGTCTCGGCTATCCCTGAACTTTTTCTTTAGCTCAAAATATTCTTCAATAAATTCATAAAAATTGTGGAAACTTGCCTAGACATTTTTTAGCAATATTCTTAATAAAACACATGAATTCCTCAATTAAATAGATAAGATATAATGGAATTTTACTCTAGTGTTTTGCATTCAACAAAATCCATTAGGGGGTCAACACGAGTTATCCATGACCTCCATCCTGTTGGGATCCACGATAGAGGGACTGTATCATATGCTAACTGCACCTAGAGGTTCATCTATTCTACTCTGCTGGGTTGCCACTATATGCTGCTAGGTGTCACTGGTGGATTGTGAGACTCAGAGGCATTCACTTGATGATCAGTGAACCCGAATGAGAAGAGTTGGAATTGTTCTAACCCATTGAAAGGAGTTTCAATGATATTGTGATAGGGATCACAACATATCTCACTACCAGACAGAATAGAACCTATGGGGTCACACACAATAGAGGATCTGATCGATCTAATGGTTGAATTGTGATTTGGAATCACAATAGTTTGTAATTGTCAATTTGATTGATAATTAGTTTAACCCACTAAGAGTTAGTGAGTTGAAGAAGAAATTAATTGTAATTGGATTGCAATTTGATTGAATCAATTGGACTTAATTAATTGGGCTCGATCTTATATGATAAGGTTCAAGAGTCCTACTTGGAGTAGGACACCTAGATTCTAATTAGATTAGGACTTCAAATTATTAGAGTCCTACTTAGAGTAGGATTCCTAAAGTTCTAATTGGATTAGGACTAAAATTATAAAAGTCCTAATTGGATTAGGACTTAAATTATATGAGTTCTAATTGGATTAGGATTCCTAGAGTCCTAATTAATTTTGGTCCAATAGATAAAGATGACTCCTAATTAGATTAGGATTCATGTGAATCAAATAGGGAGACTAATTGGGTTCTACTTAGATTAGGATTCAATGAACCAAGGGCTACCTAAATCCTAATTTGATTAGGATTAGAAGGGAGGGGCAAGAGCCCCTCCCTTCCTCGGATGCTCCCTGGATCCGCGTCCTGGATGACCGGGATGCGCGACCCGGATGGACGGGACTCGCGTCCCGGATGCCCGGGACGCAAGACCCGTTTTGGCCAAACATTGGTGCGGCTCCTCCTAACTTTTAGGAGGAGTCCACACCTAGGGCTTCAAAGAAAAAGAATAAAAAAGGGGCAGCCCCCTTTGGGATGATTCTTGGTGGTTCTTTTTAGGCGAGCGGCCTCCATCTCTCCCTCTCTTCCTTCTTCCATCCGCAAGGCAAAAGAGGAGCAGCAAGGATGTTTGATTCTTCCTCCTCTTCATCAGATGCATGGAAGAAAACAAAGAGAGAAAGGTGTTTCTCTCTTCCTCCTTCTTCTTCCATGGTAAAGAAAAGAAAAGAAAGCGTTTCTTCCTTCTCTTTCTTTCTCCTCTTGGAAACAATCAAGAGTTGATTGCTTAGAGAAGTTCCAACCATCAAAAGGGATCTCTGCAAGGGAGCTAGCACCCCGGTGAGATCGCAACCTCGATCAATCCAGATCTTCATGTGGATACCCGTAGAGGCCGGACACTTGTGCGGCTTCAAGCGAACCTGATTTCCACGATCATCAAATAGCGGTGAAGATCTACCCGCTCAAAGGTAAAGATTTGATCTTTATAATTTTAATTGTAGATCTGAAAATTAATCAAGTAATTAATTTTAATCCTTTTCTTCAGATTTCATGATCTTCTAAGTTAGAGAACTCAGAATTTTTTTGAAATCTACGTTTCTCTAGACGTTCATGAGATGAACGACCCCGCACGCGTCTTTCAGCTGCGATCGTCGCAACGCGTGTGAGGGTAAACCGAAAGTGGTATCAGAGCCGGGTTTTTAGGATTAAGATTAACATTAATAGACTTGATTAGGATTTTATTAGATCTGAATTTTAATATTCATGCTTGCTGAAATTTTCTGCGTGCTGAAATTTCAGATTTCAGAAATTTCAGCATGCTGATTTTTATTCTTATGATGTTGCATGTTGATTTTAAATTACAATGAGATTGAAATAATTAAAAATCATGTCTTGTATAATCAGAGATTCAGTTGGTAGCATGATTAAAATTAAAATTATCAGATCTGAAATTATATGCATGAGATGCATGTGATAAGAATCAATCATGGATTCATGATCATAAAAATATATTTATCTGCTTATGCCTATGCTTAAAAGGAAAATTATATATGCATGAGATGAATAAGATTTGATCAAATCATGGATTCATGATAATTAAAGGATGTCAACTCGAGTCGACTTAAGTGTTAGATGTATGCCCTAGAAGCCAATTTGGCTGACACATTGTTGATTCTAGGGACATATTTTTGTACTTGACTATTTATTATTGAATAAATAAAAGGCATCTTTTTCATTCATATTGTTTATGTGTCTATGAATCGTCCAAGAAATTAATAAGATGATGATACATATTCTCAAGAGTTGAGAATTTGAGCCATGTATCATTGGTGATTAATTTCTAAATGCTCCTGATCAATGGATCATCACGAGGACGGTGATCGATCCGATCAGTGCACAGATCACTTTCCTCCTGGATGGACGAGACTTGAGTCCACAGTGTAGGGACACTGAAGTGATAGTGCAGGTGCTTGTTAGAGAACAAGGGTATTGAGCGTGACCAAGACAAGAAGTCACTTGGATGTCTATCCACTCGTCAGTGACTTACTTGATGTTGCAGTAGTGTGACTGGTCCTTTGACCTGCGGTGCTTCGGCTACTCACAGTGAGGTTATTGTAGTTTGACTGCACACATACATGGTCTCTAGCCATATGGGTCCATGCAGTGTAGATTGGCTGCAGTAGGTTCACTGTAGGAGTAGGGTATGCACCTATAAGGAATCTATCGACCTTGATAGAAGAGGAGTGATCCTATGTGATTTGTTAGACTGAGTTCTAAGACCTTGGCCAGGGCAGTAAAGTGGAGAAAGAGTTTTCCACTATCGAACTCAAGTCGAATAAATCTTGACATATGACAGACGATGGGGTTTGACGAGTTGTCCATGACCTCCGTCCTGTAGGGATCCACGATAGTAGGACTGTATCACATGTTAACTGCACCTAGAGGTTCATCATTCCATTCTGCTGGGTAGCCACTACATGCTGCTAGGTGTCACTGGTGGATGGTGGGACTCACAGGGATTATCTCGATGATCGATAAACCCTAATGAGTTGAGTTGGAATCGTTCGAACCCATTGAAAGGAGTTTTCAATGATATAGTGATAGAGATCACAATATATCTCACTACCAGTCAGAATAGAACCTATGGGGTCACACACACTAGAAGTATTGACCGATCCGATGGTTGAAATCGTGATTAGGAATCACAAGAAATCAATTTGATTGATAAGAAGTTGAAGAAGGAAAAGGAATTAATTAATTGGACTTGAAACAAGAATCCTACTTCGGGTAGGATACCTAGAGTTCTAATTGGATTAGGACTGGCATTCCTACTTGGAATAGGATTCCTCAATCCTAATGAGATTAGGAGTTTTGAATTAAAATTGGATTCCTACTTGGAGTAGGATTCCTAGAAATCCTAATTGGATTAGGACTTCGAATTCAAATAGAGTCCTAATTGGATTAGGACTAAAATTAAACAAATCCTAATTGGATTAGGATTCCTTAAGTCCTAATTAATTATTAATCTAATGAATCAACATGACTCCTAATTGGATTAGGATTGAAGAGTTCAATTGAGTCATGATCCATTCAAGTCCTAATTAGATTGGGACTAGCATAGATTGAACCCAAATTGGCTAATCCTAATTAGATTAGGATGAAACCATGAGAGAGGCACCTAATCCTCTTTGGAAGAGGATTAGGTTAACCAACTAAGAGGGGCATCAGCCCCTCTCCAATTGCTTGGGGCGACAAGAAGAGAGGAGCTAGGGCCGGCGCCCCCTTCTTTCTTTGGAAAGTTATCTAGGGCTCCAACTTTGGAGGAGCCCTTGATAGCTATAAGAAGCACCATGAGGCCGGCGCCCTAAGCATTGGAGCCCTCTTCCCTTGTGCCGTGGCCACCCTCTTCCTCCCTCTTAGTTGCAGCCGCAAGCAAGAAAGAAGGAACCTCCAAGTGTTGGCGGCTTCCTCCTCTTCCTTTTCTTCATCCAGCGCAAGCAACAGAAAGAAGGCTGTGCAGGGGTTCATCTACTTCCTCTTCTTCATCCTTCTTCTTCCTCCTCTCAAGCACTTTCAAGAGTTGAAAGAAAGAGAAGAGATCAGCCATCAAAGGAGTCTTTGCAAGGGAGCTAGCACCCCGGGAAGACAAGAAAGCTTTGATCGGTTCTCTACTTCGTGTGGATACCCGTAGAGGCCGGACGTTTGAACGGCTTCAAGCGAACCCTCTTCCTAAAACCATGAATTCAGATTCGCGGTGATCATCTACCCGCGCAAGGTGAAGATTTGATCTTCCTAGTAGTTTTAAAAGTTTTAATTCTTACCTAATTACGAAAGGTCACGAAACAACGTTCATGCGATGAACGTCGAACTCGCGCATGCCGATTCCGCTGCCATCTGAAAATTTTTGAAATATCAGCGGCATGGGCGGGTTCCCAACAGTGGTATCAGAGCCTAGGCTTCGTAGATTAAGGTAAGAATTAAATATCTAAAGGCTTATTAGATCTGAAAATTGAATGATCATGCATGCTGAAAAATTCTGCATGCAGATTTTTCAGGGGTGCTGATTTTTTACATGCTGATTTTTATGTGATAAAAAGATGATTCTAATTGCATTGTTAATGGGATTACAAAGTTTAGAATCATGATTAGCATGATCAGCGACCTATGTCATGATATAATCAGTTAGTTTTCAGATCTGAAATTATAATTGTAGCATACGGTGATGATCATAGGATTCAAACCCTTTTGGTATCAAATGTAATGACCTGCGATGTGATCTGCGATGTCATGTAAATTTTACAGATGCTTGCATGCATCTTATTTGATGTTTTGAGAGGCCTGCGTGCCTCCTAAAAGGAGATGTAATTTATTTTTATTTTTACATCTGGTTGTATTTCTGTGATGTGATGTACATCAACGATCAAGTTGAAGCAAAGGCATGAGATGACGGTGATCTAAGCGGTTGATGGCGATGGGATCAAGAGTTGATCAAGGATCGAATCAAGGAAGCTTGGAATCAATTCAAGAGTTGAAGACCACTTGATCGATTGATGTGCATGTGCTTGTAATACGACCTAATTAGAATCCATGATCATCACCTAGTTAAAGTTTAGCTTTAATTATTGCCGCGATTATAACTGCCTGCAATGCGCCGTTTGCATGTGATGTGAATGAGAGTCGGGTAGATAGGCTTACATGTGATGTAGCAAACCCAATTGAGACCTAAATCAAAACCTCCTCAATCAAGTCGAGAGTGAACCGACATGAGCAAGTCATATTAGATTAATTGATCTAATTGGTGTCTAGGAAAGCATGAAAGGTGGTTACTTAATTAGGACCTTACTCTCTGAGTAAGGGGAGCCTCCCACCTGCTTACCTGGCCAATTGTTCGATTACCTCTTATGAAAGGTTCAAGTTGCAAACACTAAGACCTGATTAACCAATATTAAGTCAATAGGTCTTCCACTGTAGTAGAGCTGCTAAGGCCTTTCTGATGTTGACTTGTCTCGGCTGGATACAGTGGTCAAGTTGCATTTGGGGGCTGGACCTCTCTATAGACATGAGATGTTGTAGGGTAAAGGTGGGGTTGGGCACCAATAACTGTTAGGTGAGGACCCAATGACGACTTTATTCCTACGGTTATACGGTGGGTCTGACTTAACTAAGAAATGGGACCAATAACTGTTAGGTGAGGTCTTCATGGCTTAGAGACCAAGTTACACTGCAACATGCTTGAGAAGCATTGTACAAGAGTTGTACACTCATCTATCTATGTGTCACCAATAACTGTTAGGTGAGGTGGCATGTAAATCGGTGGGACCGCAGTACCCACTAGAAACCCTAGTCGTGTGGGATTTCCGTTTTCCTACCAGGGGAGTGTGAGGAATTCGAGAAAATAGTGGGAGTCACAATTTGTTCTAAAAGACCTTAGGACAGATTAGGATCAAGTACAAAAGTCTAAGTAGAATCTTTACTCTCTGCAGATACAATGTCGGCTTCAAACCCTTTGACCCGTATTCTTGAGACCAACCGACTGACCGGAACCAATTACAAGGACTGGCTTAGAAATCTCAAAATAGTTTTGGACTGTGAGAAGATAGGCTACATACTCGATTCAGATATCCCCACATTACCAGCACGTCCCACTGATGTTCAGCGTGAGATGCATAAAAAGTGGTTGGACGATGACATTAAAGGTAAAATGCTATATGATGGCATCTATGTCTAATGAACTCCAATGCCAGCATGAAAATATAAAGACTGCTAGGGATATACTGGCACACCTGCAAGAGTTGTATGGTGAGCAGAGTCGCACAGCTCGTTTTGAAGTGTCCAAGAGGCTTTTCAAAGCGAAGATGCGCGAGGGGCAGTCTGTCCATGATCACGGTCTGACCATGATCAAGGACCTAGAGGAGCTTGAGAAGCTCGGTATGGACATGCACAAGGAATTACAAGTGGATTTGATCCTACAGTCACCTCCTGATTCATTTGGTCAGTTTATAGTAAACTACCACATGAATAAGATTGAATGCACTAAGACTGAACTAATCAACATGTTGGTAACTGCTGAGGGAGCCTTGAAAGGTTCAAGGGGCAATGTCCTTGCTGCTGAGTTGACTTCTGGTTCCAAGAGAAAGTCTACTTGGAAGAAAAAGAAGCCTGCTAAGAAGCAGAAGAAAGACAAGAAGCCAAAGAAGGAAGTTCAAAAGAAAAGTGCTAACGACAAAGGAAAATGTTTCCACTGCAATGTCGAAGGCCACTGGAAGAGAAACTGTCCTTCATACCTCGAGAGCCTGAAGAACAAGAAAGGTGACACACCTTCAGAAGGTATAGACTTGCTCATAATTGAAACTAATCTAACGGTTTCTTCTACTTCTAGTTGGGTTATAGATTCTGGTTCTAGTGCTCATCTGTGCACTACCATGCAGGGTCTAAAGGAAAGTAGAAGGCTGGCGGAAGGTGCGGTAACCCTTAGGGTTGGCAACGGGGCAAAAGTTGCTGCTGTGGCTGTGGGCACCTACCATCTGCGACTACCGTCTGGATTTAGTTTAATACTTAGAGACTGCTATTATGTACCTGTTGCTAGCAGAAATTTGATTTCTATTTCATGTCTAGCACAGGAAGGTCATGTTTTTACATTTGACAAAGACTGCTGTTCTATTTATTTGAGAAATAAATAGTCGCACGTGGTTTCATGATTGACAGTCTCTATCATTTACATATGGATGTATCTGTGAATGTTACCGAGCAAGATGTGAGTGCCAAAGGATCCAAAAGATCCAGAGATGAGATAAACCAAAGATATTTGTGGCACCTCAGACTTGGCCATATTGGAGAAGATAGGATGAACAAAATGGATAAAGATGGGCTCTTAGGCTCATTGACTTCCGAGTCATATCCAGTTTGCGAGTCCTGTCTTCAAGGAAAGATGGCTAGACTACCCTTTGTAGGACATGGGGAGAGGACCACTGAAATACTTACCCTGATACATACAGATGTATGTGGCCCATTCGATGTGCTAGCCAGGGGACGTTATTCATACTTCATTACCTTTACCGATGATTATTCACGATATGGGTATGTGTATCTTATGAGACACAAGTCTGAATCCTTTGAAAAGTTCAAAGAGTTCAAGAATGAAGTAGAAAAACAAACTGGAAAACCTCTTAAGGCTCTTCGATCAGATCGAGGAGGAGAATACCTTAGTGGGGAATTCCGGGACTATCTCAAAGAAAATGGCATAGTCTCACAATGGACACCTCCGGATACACCTCAACTCAATGGGGTGTCAGAGAGGAGGAATCGGACCCTATTGGATATGGTCAGGTCCATGATGAGCTTCACTGATTTACCTATGTTCCTTTGGGGAGATGCCTTACTCACAGCGATTTATTTATTGAATAGAGTTCCCTCTAAATCCGTTCCTACCACACCGTATGAGATATGGCATGGTAAGAAACCAAGTCTGGGTCATCTCAAGATTTAGGGATGTCCGGCCCACGTCAAGAGACTACAGGCGGACAAGTTAGAGGCTAGGACCATAAGTGCTCGTTTTATAGGATATCCTAAAGAGTCATTAGGATATAATTTTTACGTCTCAGAGGATCACAATGTGTTTGTGAGCCGTCATGCCATCTTCTTGGAAAATCAGTTTATCCTTGATAGAGGCAGTGGGAGGAAAATTGAGCTTGAAGAGAAAGTCTCTGAAAAGCAACGAGTCATGGATCCTATTGAACCCGTTCATACAGAGCCAGTACACGATGTCCCTCGACCACCTCGTAGATCTAGTAGGGTCTCCCATCCTCCCGATAGATACTTAGGTATACTAGAAGAGGATACCGAGGAAATGTTCCTGGTGGGAGATAGGAATCACATACAGGATCCCAAACCTACAACGAGGCGATATCTGATGTCGATTCCGAGAAATGGCTGGAAGCTATGAAGTCAGAGTTAGACTCCATGCGTTCCAACCAAGTCTGGACCTTAGTAGATCCACCAGAAGGTATTGTACCTATTGGATGCAAATGGATCTATAAAAGGAAGATAGGTTCGGATGGAGAGGTAGAGACCTATAAGGCAAGGCTTGTGGCGAAAGGGTATAGTCAGCGCGAAGGCATTGACTATCAGGAGACCTTTTCACCTGTTGCCATGCTAAAATCCATCCGAACATTGCTTGCCATTGCAGCATTTCATGATTATGAAATTTGGCAGATGGATGTGAAAACTGCTTTCCTGAATGGATATCTTGATGAAGATATCTATATGGAACAGCCTTTGGGTTTTACTTCCAGTGATGGAGATCACAAGGTCTGCAAGCTGCAAAGGTCCTTCTATGGACTAAAGCAAGCATCTCGGAGTTGGAAACACTCGTTTCGATGACGCAATCAAAACGTTTGATTTCATCAAAAACGAGGAGGACCATGTGTTTATAAAAAGGTTAGTGGGAGTGCTGTCGTTTTTCTCGTACTGTACGTAGATGACATTCTCCTGATTGGGAATGATATTCCCATGCTAACCTCGGTCAAGGTCTGGTTGTCAAAAGAATTCTCCATGAAAGACCTTGGGGAAGCATCCTATATTTTGGGAATAAAGGTCTATAGAGATAGATCTAAAAGGATGCTTGGCCTGTCACAGAAAATGTACATAGAGGAGGTGCTGAAGAGGTTCAGCATGGAAAACTCCAAGAGGGGTCTCTTACCCCTAAGGCATGGAATTCATCTCTCCAAGAAGATGTGCCCCAACACATCTGAGGAGATTCAACGCATGAGCAAGATTCCTTATGCATCGGCAATAGGAAGCCTCATGTATGCCATGCTATGTACACGACCTGATATAGCTCTTGCTGTGAGTGTCACAAGCAGATATCAGTCGAATCCAGGTGAAGAACACTGGACAGCTGTGAAGAATATTCTTAAGTACTGAGAAGAACTAAAGATTTATTCTTGGTTTTTGGAGGATCATCAGAGTTAAAGGTAGAAGGGTACACAGATTCAGACTTCATGACTGATGTCGATGACAGGAAGTCAACATCTGGATACGTGTTCTTGTGCAATGGTGGTACGGTGAATTGGAAGAGTTCTAAACAACCGATCATTGCTGATTCTACTATGGAAGCCGAATACATCGCCGCCTCTGAATTTTGCTAAGGAAGGCTTCTGGTTCAAGAAATTCATTGCAGAGCTGGATGTGATGACATCAGATGCCATAACACTCTACTGCGATAATAATGCGCCATAGCCCTGCTAAGAGCCAAGTCTCATCAGAAGTCTAAGCATATAGAGCGGCCTTTCACCTCATACGCGACTATGTGGAGAGAAATATGTAGAGTGCAGAGAGTAGACTCCGCGGATAACGTGGCAGACCCTTTCACTAAGCAGCTGAGTCAGCAAAAGACTGAAGCCCACCTTGAGAAGATGGGCCTAAGATATATGACCAATTGGCTTTAGTGCAAGTGGGAGATTGTTAGATGTATGCCCTAGAAGCCAATTTGGCTGACACATTGTTGATTCTAGGGACATAATTTTGTACTTGACTATTTATTATTGAATAAATAAAAGGCATCTTTTTCATTCATATTGTTTATGTGTCTATGAATCGTCCAAGAAATTAATAAGATGATGATACATATTCTCAAGAGTTGAGAATTTGAGCCATGTATCATTGGTGATTAATTTCTAAATGCTCCTGATCAATGGATCATCACGAGGACGGTGATCGATCCGATCAGTGCACAGATCACTTCCTTCTGGATGGACGAGACTTGAGTCCACAGTGTAGGGACACTGAAGTGATAGTGCAGGTGCTTGTTAGAGAACAAGGGTACTGAGCGTGACCAAGACAAGAAGTCACTTGGATGTCTATCCACTCGTCAGTGACTTGCTTGATGTTGCAGTAGTGTGACTGGTCCTTTGACCTGCGGTGCTTCGGCTACTCACAGTGAGGTTATTGTAGTTTGACTGCACACATACATGGTCTCTAGCCATATGGGTCCATGCAGTGTAGATTGGCTGCAGTAAGTTCACTGTAGGAGTAGGGTATGCACCTATAAGGAATCTATCGACCTTGATAGAAGAGGAGTGATCCTATGTGATTTGTTAGACTGAGTTCTAAGACCTTGGCCAGGGCAGTAAAGTGGAGAAAGAGTTTTCCACTATCGAACTCAGTCGAATAAATCTTGACATATGACAGACGATGGGGTTTGACGAGTTGTCCATGACCTCCGTCCTGTAGGGATCCACGATAGTAGGACTGTATCACATGTTAACTGCACCTAGAGGTTCATCATTCCATTCTGCTGGGTAGCCACTACATGCTGCTAGGTGTCACTGGTGGATGGTGGGACTCATAGGGATTATCTTGATGATCGATAAACCCTAATGAGTTGAGTTGGAATCGTTCCAACCCATTGAAAGGAGTTTTCAATGATATAGTGATAGAGATCACAATATATCTCACTACCAGTCAGAATAGAACCTATGGGGTCACACACACTAGAAGTATTGACCGATCCGATGGTTGAAATCGTGATTAGGAATCACAAGAAATCAATTTGATTGATAAGAAGTTGAAGAAGGAAAAAGGAATTAATTAATTGGACTTGAAACAAGAATCCTACTTCGGGTAGGATTCCTAGAGTTCTAATTGGATTAGGACTGGGATTCCTACTTGGAATAGGATTCCTCAATCCTAATGAGATTAGGAGTTTTGAATTAAAAAATTGGATCCTACTCCTAATGATTAGGTCTCCTCTGATAATTTCCTCCCTATTGAGTAGGATTCCTAGAAATCCTAATTGGATTAGGACTTCGGATTCAAATAGAGTCCTAATTGGATTAGGACTAAAATTAAACAAATCCTAATTGGATTAGGATTCCTTAAGTCCTAATATATTATTAATCTAATGAATCAATATGACTCCTAATTGGATTAGGATTGAAGAGTTCAATTGAGTCATGATCCATTCAAGTCCTAATTAGATTGGGACTAGCATAGATTGAACCCAAATTGACTAATCCTAATTAGATTAGGATGAAACCATGAGAGAGGCACCTAATCCTCTTTGGAAGAGGATTAGGTTAACCACTAAGAGGGGCTCAGCCCCTCTCCAATTGCTTGGGCGCGACAAGAAGAAGAGGAGCTAGGGCCGGCGCCCCCCCTTCTTTCTTTGGAAAAGTTATCTAGGGCTCCAACTTGGAGGAGCCCCTTGATAGCTATAAGAAGCACCATGAGGCCGGCGCCCTAAGCATTTGGAGCCCTCTTCCCTTGTGCCGTGGCCACCCTCTCCTCCCTCTTAGTTGCAGCCGCAAGCAAAAAGAGAACCTCCAGTGTTGGTGGCTTCCTCCTCTTCCTTTCTTCATCCAGCGCAAGCAAAGAAAGAAGGCTGTGCAGGGTTCATCTACTTCCTCTTCTTCTCCTTCTTCTTCCTCCTCTCAAGCACTTTCAAGAGTTGAAAGAAAGAGAAGAGATCAGCCATCAAAGGAGTCTTTGCAAGGGAGCTAGCACCCCGGAGACAAGAAAGCTTTGATCGGTTCTCTACTTCGTGTGGATACCCTAGAGGCCGGACGTTTGAACGGCTTCAAGCGAACCCTCTTCCTAAAACCACGAATTCAGATTCGCGGTGATCATCTACCTGCGCAAGGTGAAGATTTGATCTTCCTAGTAGTTTTAAAGTTTTAATTCTTACCTAATTACGAAAGGTCACGAAACAACGTTCATGCGCATGAACGTCGAACTCGCGCATGCCGATTCCGCTGCCATCTGAAAATTTTTGAAATATCAGCGGCATGGGCGGGTTCCCAACATTTAAGGTTAACTCGAGTTTGACTCCAAGCATATATGAGTCGACCCCTGTTTGAGGATGTGTTTAAAATGTATGCATGAGATGTATGTATTAGTTAAACAAAATTTATTTGCATGAGATGTAAATAAAATTCTTAAAAATAGGACATTTACATAAGATGTAAACTGAAACAATTATGTCATTTACATAAGATGTAAATCACATAATATATGAAAGAGTTTCATATTTACATAGGATATAAACTTGAACCAATGTGACATTTATATAAGATGTAATTATATAACATTTGGTTTGGGATAGATTGTTACATTAAATGCAAATCCTTTGAGACCTAAAACCTCCTCAATCAGTCGAGAGTGAATGATGCATTGAGCTAGTCATATTTGATTAATTGATCTAATTGGTGTCTAGGAAAGCATTAAAGGTGGTTACTTAATTAGGACCTTACTCTCTGAGTAAGGGGAGCCTCCCACCTGCTTACCTGGCCAATTGATCGATTACCTCCTATGAATAGCTCAAAGTTGGAATCACTAAGACTATATTACCTAATATTAAGTCTTAAGGTCTTCCACCGTAGTAGAGTTGCTAAGGTCTTTCCGGCGTTGATTTGTCTCGGCTGGATGCAGTGGGCAAGTTGCATCGGGGGACTGGACCTCTCTATTGGCATGAGATGTTGTGGGGTAGAGGTGGAGTTGGGTACCAATAACTGTTAGGTGAGGGCCCAATGACGACTTTACTTCTGCGGGAATTATGGTGGGTCTGACTTAACCAAGGAACGGGACCAATAACTGTTAGGTGAGGTTCTTATGACTTGGAGACCAAGTAGGCTACAACTTGCTTGAGAAGCATTGTACAAAGAGTTGTACACTTATCCTTTATGTGTCATCAATAACTGTTAGGTGAGGTGGCATGTAAATTGGTGGGACCGTAGCACCCACTTGAAATCTAGAGTCGCAGGTTTCCATTTCTCTACCGGAGGAGTGTAAGAGATTCGAGAAATAGTGGGAGGTGTTTGTTTTAAATGTCCTTAAAACAAATAGAGTTGAAGTACAAAATTCTAACTAGAATCTTTACTCTCTGAGGATTATAAAGTCAGCTTCTAAACTCTTAACTCATATCCTAAAGAACCACCGTTTGACCAAACCCAATTATAAAGACTGGCTCTACAATTTCAAAATAGTTTTGAATTGTGTGAAATTAGGGTGTGTGCTAGATCATGAATTTTCTGCGTTACCAGTCCGTCTGATCACTGATCAGCATAAGATGCATGACAAGTGGACGAACAATGACAATAAAATTAGGTGCTATATAATGGCATCAATGTCCAATGAACTTTAATGCCAGCATTAGAACATGAAGACTGCCGGGGATATATTGAATCACATGCAAGAGTTGTAGGGTGAACAGAGTCACGCAGCATGGTTTGAAGTATCTAAAAGGCTCTTCAAGGCCAAGATACGCGAAGGGCAGTTCGTCCATAATCATAGTTTGACCATGATAAAGGATTTTGAGGAGCTTGAGAAGCTCGGCATGACCATGCACAAGGAATTGCAAACGGATTTGATCCCGCAATTCCTTCCAGCTTCATATGAACAGTTTATAGTAAACTATCATATGAACAAGACTGTATGCAACAAAACAGAATTGTTAAATAAATTGGTAACTACCTTAGAAACCTTGAAGAGTTCAAGGGGCATAGTTTTCGCTATCGAGTTGGCTTCTACTTCCAAGAGAGAGTCTACCTGGAAGAAGAAGAAGCCTGCAAAGAAGCAGAAAATCGAGAAAATGCCAAGTAAGAAAGTTCCAAGAAAAGGGTCGATTGCAAGGAAAAGTGTTTTCATTGCATTGTGGACGGCCATTGCAAGAGGATCTGTCCTACATACATGGAAAGCATAAAAAGCAAGAAAGGATGACACACCTTAAGAAGGTATGTCAGATATGCTCAGGATACTTAGGAACTGTTACCTACTGCTAGCAGAAATTTGATTTTTGTATCTTGTTTAGCACAAAAAGATTTTTATAAGACTGTTGTTCCATTTATTTGAGAAATAAATTGGTTCGACATGGTTTATGATTGACAGTCTCTATCACTTACATTTGGATGTACCTGTGAAATTATCTGAGCAAATAGTGAGTACCATAGGATCCAAAAGATCTAGAGATGAGATAAATCTAAAGTATTTGTGGCTCCTCAGGCTTGGCCATATAGGAGAAGACAGAATAAACAAATTGGAGAAACATGGGCTTTTGGCTCATTGACTTTCAAGTCATATCCGATTTGTGAATCCTACCTTCAAGGAAAGATGGCCAAATTACCCTTTGTAGGACACGGAAATGTTATATGTATGCCCTAGAAGCCAATTTGGCTGACACATTGTTGATTCTAGGGACATAATTTTGTACTTGACTATTTATTATTGAATAAATAAAAGGCATCTTTTCATTCATATTGTTTATGTGTCTATGAATCGTCCAAGAAATTAATAAGATGATGATACATATTCTCAAGAGTTGAGAATTTGAGCCATGTATTTGGTGATTAATTTCTAAATGCTCCTGATCAATGGATCATCACGAGGACGGTGATCGATCCGATCAGTGCACAGATCACTTTTCTTCTGGATGGATGAGACTTGAGTCCACAGTGTAGGGACACTGAAGTGATAGTGCAGGTGCTTGTCAGAGAACAAGGGTACTGAGCGTGACCAAGACAAGAAGTCACTTGGATGTCTATCCACTCGTCAGTGACTTGCTTGATGTTGCAGTAGTGTGACTGGTCCTTTGACCTGCGGTGCTTCGGCTACTCACAATGAGGTTATTGTAGTTTGACTGCACACATACATGGTCTCTAGCCATATGGGTCCATGCAGTGTAGATTGGCTGCAGTAGGTTCACTGTAGGAGTAGGGTATGCACCAATAAGGAATCTATCGACCTTGATAGAAGAGGAGTGATCCTATGTGATTTGTTAGACTGAGTTCTAAGACCTTGGCCAGGGCAGTAATATAAAGTGGAAAAAGAGTTTTCCACTATCGAACTCAAGTCGAATAAATCTTGACATATGACAGACGATGGGGTTTGACGAGTTGTCTATGACCTCCGTCCTGTAGGGATCCACGATAGTAGGACTGTATCACATGTTAACTGCACCTAGAGGTTCATCATTTCATTCTGCTGGGTAGCCACTACATGCTGCTAGGTGTCACTGGTGGATGGTGGGACTCATAGGGATTATCTTGATGATCGATAAACCCCAACGAGTTGAGTTGGAATCGTTCCAACCCATTGAAAGGAGTTTTCAATGATATTGAGATAGAGATCACAATATATCTCACTACCAGTCAGAGTAGAACCTATGGGGTCACACACCTCAGAAGTATTGACCGATCCGATGGTTGAAAAGTGATTATGAATCACGAGTAATCAATTCGATTGATAAGAAGTTGAAGAAGGAAAGGGAATTAATTAATTGGACTTGAAACAAGAGTCCTACTTCGGGTAGGATTCCTAGAGTCCTAATTGGATTAGGACTGGGAATCCTAGTTGGAGTAGGACTGGGATTCCTACTTGGAATAGGATTCCTACAATCCTAATGAGATTAGGAATTTTGAATTAAAATTGGATTCCTACTTGGAGTAGGATTCCTAGAAATCCTAATTGGATTAGGACTTCGGATTCAAATAGAGTCCTAATTGGATTAGGACTAAAATTAAATACATCCTAATTGGATTAGGATTCCTTAAGTCTAAATTAATTATTAATCTAATGAATCAACATGACTCCTAATTGGATTAGGATTGAAGAGTTCAATTGAGTCATGGTTCATTCAAGTCCTAATTGGATTAGGACTAGCATAGATTGAACCCAATTTGGCTAAATCCTAATTAGATTAGGATTAAACCATGAGAGAGGCACCTAATCCTCTTTGGAAGAGGATTAGGTTAACCAAGTAAGAGGGGCATCAGCCCCTCTCCACTTGGCTAGGGCGACATGAAGAGAGGGGGCCGGCGCCCCCTCTTTGGTAAGTTATCATGGAGCTCCTAATTGTTAGGAGTTCCACTCCCTTTAAAAGGAGGACTAGGGCCGGCCCCCTCAAGGTTGAATCCCTCTTCCTCCAAGCCGTGGCCCTCTCCTTTCCTTTGGTGTTCAGCCGCAAGCAAGGTTGAAGAGATCAAGTGCTTGGCGTCATCCTTCTTCCTCTCTTCCTTCTTCCAACGTAAGAAAGGAAAAGGCTGCAGGCAGGCTTTGGCTCTTCATCAAGTCTTCATCCTTCTTCTTCCTCCTTCCAAGCACAATCAAGAGTTGATTGAGAGGGAGGACATCAGCCATCAAAGCTATCTCTACAAGGGAGCTAGCACCCCGGTGAGATAGAGAGCTTGGATCGGATCCTGCTTCGTGTGGATACCCGTAGAGGCCGGACGTTTGAACGGCTTCAAGCGAACCCTCTTCCAAAAACCACGAATTCAGATTTGCGGTGATCATCTACCCGCGCAAGGTGAAGATCTGATCTTCCTAATAGTTTTAAAAGTTTTAATTCTTACCTAATTACGAAAGGTCTCGAAACAACGTTCATGCGATGAACGTCGATCCCGCACATGCCCCTTTCCGTTGCCATCTGATTTTTGTTTTGAAATATCAGTGGCATGGGCGGGTTCCCAACAGGAAAGAGGTCCACTGAAATACTTACCCTAGTACACACTGACGTGTATGGCCCATTCGATGTGCAAGCTAGGAAAAATAATTGTTTACTTGATTTACCGATGATTACTCACGGTATTGATATGTGTATGAGACACAAATCTGAAGCTTTTGAAAAGTTCAAAGAGTTCGGATATGAAGTAGAAAAACAAATAGGAAAACTCATTAAGGTTCTTCGATCGGATCGAGAAGGTAAACACCTTAGTGGAGAGTTCCGAGATTATCTCAAGAAGAATGGTATAGTTTCACAATGGACCCCTTCTGGTACATCTCAGCTCAACGGGGTGTCTGAGAGGGGAATCAGACCCTATTGGATATGGTCAGGTCCATGATGAGCTTCACTGATTTACCCTTGTTTCTTTAGAGAGATACCCTATTTCAGCTATTTACTTATTGAATAGAGTTTCCTCTAAATCTGTTCCTACCATACCGTATGAGATATGACATGGTAAGAATCCAAGTCTTAGTTATCTCAAGATTTGGGGATGTCCGGCCCACATCAAGCGACAACAGGCGGACAAGTTAGAGGATAAGACAATTAATACTCGTTTTATTGGATATCCTAAAGAGTCATTAGGATACGATTTTTCCTTGATAGAGGCAGTGGGAGAAAAATTGAGCTCGAAGAGAAAGTCTCTGAAGAGCAACAAGTCATTGTGCCTATAGAACCTATTCGTATTGAGCCAGTACATGTTGTATCTCCTCCACCTCGTAAGTTTAGTAGGATCTTCCATCCTCCTGAAAGGTACTTAGGTATGCTTACAGAGGATGAAGAGGAAGTGTTCCATGGGAGATAGGGATCAAGGTAAGGATCCCAATACCTATAATGAGGCGATGTTAGACATCGATTCTGAGCAATGGTTGGAAGCAATGAAGTCAGGGATGGACTCCATGCATTCCAACCAAGTTTGGACCTTAGTAGATCCACCAGAAGGTATAGTACCTATTGGTTGTAATTAGATTTACAAAAGGACAAAAAGGTTTGAATGGCTAGGTAGAGACCTATAAGGCAAGGCTAGTAGCGAAAGGTTATAATCGATACGAAGGCATTGATTATCAGGATACCTTTTCACCTGTAGCCATGCTGAAGTCTATTCAAATATTGCTCGTTGTTGCAGCATATCATGATATTGTGATGGTGATCACAAGGTCTGTAAACTGCAAATATCCATCTATGGACTAAAGCAAGCATCTCGGAGTTGGAAAACTCATTTCAACGATGTAATCAAATCGTTTGATTTCATCAAGAACGAAGAGGAACCATGTGTTTATAAGAAGGTTAGTGGGAGGGCTATTGTATTTCTCGTATTGTACGCGGATGATATCCTTCTTGTTGGGAATGATATTCCCATGCTAACTAAGGTCAAGGTATGGTTGTCTAAGAAATTATCTATGAAAGACCTTGGGAAAGTATCATATATTTTGGAAATTAAGGTCTATAAAGATATATCTAAGAGGATGCTTGTCCTACCACAGAATATGTACATAGAGGGAGTGCTGAAGAGGTTCGGCATGGAAACCTCTGAAAGGAGATTATTACTCCTTAGGCATGGGATAAATCACTCTAAGAAGATGTGCCCCAACACATCTTAAGAGATTTAGCGGATGAGCAAGATCCCTTATGCTTTGGCTATAGGGAGCCTCATGTATGCCATGCTATGTACATGATCTGATATAGCACGTGCTGTGAGTGTCACGAGCATATATCAGTCAAATCCAGGCAACGAGCACTGGATAGTTGTGAAGAACAGTCGTAGGTACTTGAGAAGAACTAAGGACATGTTCTTGGTCTTTAGGAGAAGATCAGAGTTAAAGGTAGAAGGATACACACATTTGATGATAAAAAGTCTACATTAGAATATGTGCAATGGTGTTCGGTAATTTGGAAGAGTTCCAAACAATCGATCATTACAGATTCTACCTTAAAAATTGAATGTATCGCCACCTCTAAGGGTGCAGTGGAAACCTTCTGGATTAAGAAGTTTATTGCAGAATTATGTGTAATGTCATCCGATGCTATAACACTATACTACGATAACAATGGCACCATAGCACTAGCTAAGGAGCCAAGGTCTCACCAGAAGTCTAAGTATATAGAGCGGTAGTTTAACCTGATATGCGACTATCTCGAAAAGAAATAAGTAGAGGCATAGAGAGTAGACTCCACAGTCAACGTGGTAGACCTATTCACTAAGAAGCTAAGTCAGCAGAAAATTGAAGCACATCTTGAGAAGATGGGGCTTAGATTTATGGTTGATTGGCTTTAGTGCAAGTGGGAGATTGTTAGAAATATGCCCTAGAAGCCAATTTGGCTGACGCATTATTTTATTTTGGGACATAAATTTGTACTTGACCTAATAATGAATTTATTAGGATGGGCATTCTTTTCATTCATGTTCTTATGTGTCCATGAATCGTCCAAGGAATTAATAAGATGACGACGCATATTCTCAAGAGTTGAGAATTTGAGGCATGTGTCATTGGTGATTAATTCCTGAATTGTTCCTGATCGATGGATCCATCACGAGGGACGGTGATCGATCCGCTGAGATTAGTGCACAGATCACTTAGTCAAATGGATGAGTCTTGAGTCCATAGTGTAGGGACACTGGAGTGATTGTGTAAGTGCTTGTTAGAGAACAAGGGTACTGAGCGTGACCAAAGCAAGTAGTCACTTGGATGTCTATCCACTCGTCAGTGACTTACTTGATGCTGCAGTTGTATGACTGGTCCTTTGACCTGCAATGCCTCGGCTATTCACAGTGAGGTTGCTGTAGTTTGACGAGCACATAAATATGGGCCCTATCCATTTGGGTCCTTGTGGAGCAGATTAGCTGCACTAGGTTCATTGCAGGAGTAGGGGTGCATCTAGATGGAATCTATCGACCTTGATAGATTAGGAGAGATCCTATGTGATTTATGAGACTGAGTTCGTAAATCCTTGGCCAAGGTAGTTTTTGGAAAAAGAGTTTTCCAATCTCGAACTGGAGTCGAATAAATTTTACATATAACAGATGATGGGGTTTGACGAGTTATCCATGACCTCCATCCTGTTGGGATCCACGATAGAGGGACTGTATCATATGCTAACTGCACCTAGAGGTTCATCTATTCTACTCTGCTGGGTTGCCACTACATGCTGCTAGGTGTCACTGGTGGATTGTGAGACTCAGAGACATTCACTTGATGATCAATGAACCCGAATGAGAAGAGTTGGAATTGTTCTAACCCATTGAAAGGAGTTTCAATGATATTGTGATAGGGATCACAACATATCTCACTACCAGACAGAATAGAACCTATGGGGTCACACACAATAGAGGATCTGATCGATCTAATGGTTGAATTGTGATTTGGAATCACAATAGTTTGTAATTGTCAATTTGATTGATAATTAGTTTAACCCACTAAGAGTTAGTGAGTTGAAGAAGGAATTAATTGTAATTGGATTGCAATTTGATTGAATCAATTGGACTTAATTAATTGGGCTCGATCTTATATGATAAGGTTCAAGAGTCCTACTTGGAGTAGGACACCTAGATTCTAATTAAATTAGGGCTTCAAATTATTAGAGTCCTACTTAGAGTAGGATTCCTAAAGTTCTAATTGGATTAGGACTAAAATTATAAAAGTCCTAATTGGATTAGGACTAAAATTATATGAGTCCTAATTGGATTAGGACTAAAATTATATGAGTCCTAATTGGATTAGGATTCCTAGAGTCCTAATTAATTTTGGTCCAATAGATAAAAATGACTCCTAATTAGATTAGGATTCATGTGAATCAAATAGGGAGACTAATTGGGTTCTACTTAGATTAGGATTCAATGAACCAAGGGCCACCTAAATCCTAATTTGATTAGGATTAGAACCCCTCCCTTCCTCGGATGCTCCCGGGATCCGCGTCCTGGATGACCGGGATGCGCGACCAGGATGGACAGGACTCGCGTCCCGGATGCCCGGGACGCAAGACCCGTTTTGGCCAAACATTGGTGCGGCTCCTCCTAACTTTTAGGAGGAGTCCACACCTAGGGCTTCAAAGAAAAAGAATAAAAAAGGGGGCAGCCCCCTTTGGGATGATTCTTGGTGGTTCTTTTTAGGCGAGCGGCCTCCATCTCTCCCTCTCTTCCTTCTTCCATCCGCAAGGCAAAAGAGGAGCAGCAAGGATGTTTGATTCTTCCTCCTCTTCATCAGATGCATGGAAGAAAACAAAGAGAGAAAGGTGTTTCTCTCTTCCTCCTTCTTCTTCCATGGTAAAGAAAAGAAAAGAAAGCGTTTCTTCCTTCTCCTTCTTTCTCCTCTTGGAAACAATCAAGAGTTGATTGCTTAGAGAAGTTCCAACCATCAAAAGGGATCTCTGCAAGGGAGCTAGCACCCCGGTGAGATCGCAACCTCGATCAATCCAGATCTTCATGTGGATACCCGTAGAGGCCGGACACTTGTGCCGCTTCAAGCGAACCTGATTTCCACGATCATCAAATAGCGGTGAAGATCTACCCGCTCAAAGGTAAAGATTTGATCTTTATAATTTTAATTGTAGATCTGAAAATTAATCAAGTAATTAATTTTAATCCTTTTCTTCAGATTTCATGATCTTCTGAGTTAGAGAACTCAGAATTTTTTTGAAATCTACGTTTCTCTGGACGTTCATGAGATGAACGACCCCGCGCGCGTCTTTCCGCTGCGATCGTCGCAACGTGTGTGAGGGTAAACCGAAAGTGGTATCAGAGCCGGGTTTTTAGGATTAAGATTAACATTAATAGGCTTGATTAGGATTTTATTAGATCTAAATTTTAATATTCATGCTTGCTGAAATTTTCTGCGCAGAAATTTCAGCTTGCTGATTTTTATTCTTATGATGTTGCATGTTGATTTTAAATTACAATGAGATTGAAACAATTAAAAATCATGTCTTGTATAATCAGAGATTCAGTTGGTAGCATGATTAAAATTAAAATTATCAGATCTGAAATTATATGCATGAGATGCATGTGATAAGAATCAATCATTTTATGTGATTTTTTAAGCTACCGATGTATAAAATATGACTAATGAAGGTTTATCTAATTTCTTTCTTTTGATCTAGTTCCTCTTTGGTATTTCTTTTAATTTTCTTTTTAGTGCAATCACTTGGTGAATTGTAAAGTCCTCACGACCGAGATACAAAGGAACCATTTTCTCATTGAGTTTGCCATAAACCTCAATTACCCAATAGTTTGAAAATTTGGAAACATACTTAGTACATGATTTGGTGTTTACATGAAAATATAGCTTATCATGTCTTAATCATAAGAAAAAAAGATTACATCATGATTCCTATTTAAGATTTTTAGCCTAACTCTTTGAAAAGAAAGGTTGTCAGGACATCTAACCGAAGCCTAGTCAACTGGGAACTTTACTAACCTATTTTCAAAACAAAAGGTAAAGTTTTAAAAACAAGGATTTTTTGCATGGATACCCTTCTAAATATCGGATTTTGCGTGAATACCCTTCCAAAATTGATATTTGCATGTATACCCTCGTAAAATACTTGTTTTGTTGTTCTACCCTTTTTTATTCTTATTTTTGCATATATACCCATGTCATCTAACGCCGTTAAAAAATTAGCGGTTTCAAATTAAAATGACTAAAATACCCTTAATGGTTAGGCGTACAAGTAGAAATTTTTATAAGGGTATACAAGCAAATAGTAACTTTACAAGGATATTCATATAATTTTCTATATTTAGAAGGGTATATATGCAAAAAAAACTTAGTAGATGAAAAGAATTGAGATACATTTATTAATGTGATAGCCTTTATAATCCTGTATTTATTAGGAAATGCATTTGGTTCTATGACGAGAGGCCTGTTTCTTTATCATGAATATAACAAAAATATATAATAGGATTTATTCTCAAATAAAATATATGGTATGTAGCTAGAAACCAAAAAATAGAGCTTCAATATTGGTTCACAGTAAAAAATAGGAATGAAATAAAATTAGCTACAATAATCATTATTGTTCTTCTAACACTTGTAATGATTTTTTTTTTGGTTCAGATTAATAAAAGAAAAATAGTATAAATCAATGAAAGGGAAGAGAGGGTAACATGATATTGAAATATTTTTTTATAATCAACAGATAGGAGAGAGATGAAAAATTTGAAAGATAGATCGCACAAAAAGATAAGTTTTGCGGTTAGAAGAATTTTTGTTTATCATAGGTTGGATTACAGAACTAGGAGGAATAGGAAGGAGATCGCGAGCGAGCTGCATCGCGAACGCCCGCGATCAGGATCCTGATACGTGGGGGCGGGGGGGAAGCCCACAGCGGGTGGGGTGGGGATGCCGAGCGGCGGGGGGGAAGCCCACAGCGGGTGGGGTGGGGATGCCGAGCGGCGGTTGGGAAGCCCACGGGGGGGACGGCGGGGGGGAGCTTGCGGGGGGGACGTCGGGGGGTGAGGGGAGAACGGCGGAGGGGAGGGGAGCTCGCGGGGGGTGGGGAAGACGCGCCGCGCGGGGGGGACGAAGTGGGGGGGAGCTCGCGGGGAATGGGGAAGACGTGTCGCGCGGGGGCGGGGAGCTCGCGGGGGGGACGGCGGAGGCGAGGAGCTCGCAGGGGATGGGGAAGACGCGCCGGGGGGGGTTGGAGTGGTGTAAGGATTATAACGTCATTTCAAATTTTAATTTTATTTTTAATTCATATAAATATTATATTTTTAACACCGTTAAAGAACTGTTATATTAGGGGTATTTGTACAATAACAGAGTTTTACAAGGGTATACATGCAAATATTAATTTTGAAAGGATATTCATGCAAAATCTAATATTTAGAAGGGTATCCATGCAAAAAGCTCTTAAAAACAATATGGTTAATATTCATGTTCGACCATGCATATAAATAAGGATTCTTTGCACATAAACATTTACAAATCTAACTTATTGAATATCCACCCCGAAAGTAACTATTTACATACGCACCCCTCAAACACCCTGGTTTTGCATGGATGCCCCTCCTATTAGATGTTTGGCTAACAATTCTAATAAATAACCCTTCCGAATATCATTTGGCATAATTATCCTTTTATGTTAACATCCCTGCATTTGTTATATATTCCCCAAGAATATTATTGTAAGGGATGATAAATTATTTTATTCTTAAAATGATTACTTCTCAACACTGTCAACTAAAAATATAACCGCATATGTATTCATGCAAAAATATGATGTTTTAAGAGATACATATGCAAATAGTAATTTTCGAAGGCTAGAAATACAATAAGCTATTTTTGTAAGGGTAATGAACAAAAAAAAATGTTGCCCAAGGTGACAAGCCAAGAGGGGGGGGGGGGGGTGAATTGGTTTCTTCTTACTTTAGTGCTTTTAAAACTTTCTTAGTTAAATGCGATGGATGCTTTCTTAGGTTATTAGAGTGAGTTAAACTAATGCAAGAATAGAAAGTAAAGCAAGAGAGAATGAAAGCACAAACACAATCCAAACACAACAATATATAGTGGTTCGGTGCTCTCCTTAGCACCTACGTCCACTCCCCAAGCGTACCCTTGGGAATTCACTATAATCTCGCGGATTACAGTTGGATTGTTTTCCGGGCTCACAATCCAAAAACCTTGTTGGTTTTACGGGATCACCAACGAACCTATACAACTTTGGTTTTCCGGGTTCACCAAAAACCTTGTTGGTTTTGCGGGCTCACCAACGAACCTTTACAACTTTGGTTTTCCGGGTTTACCAAAAACCTTTGTTGGTTTTGCGGGCTCACCAACGAACCTTTACAAAGTATTCAAACAAATGAAAAGAAAAGATTTAAACTCCTAAATGAGCATATAGAACAATATGAGCAATGAAGAAGAGTTAGAAAGAAATTATCGCTTTGAAGTCGCTTGGCTCTTCTTTGTCAAGGAAGCTTCACTCTTCAATGGGGGAAGGAGCTCTTGATGCCTCTTTGAATCTGCTCAATCCCTTTCTTTGATTTTTGAATGAAGCTCTTGATGAAGAAGATTAGGGCACTTTTGTATTCTTGTGTATTCTTTGATAGACCTCTCAAAAGATATTACTCTCTGATGAATAGTGCCCCTTTAAATAGCCTCCCACCTTCTTTGGTCAAGCCCCAATGGTTAGAATTCAAAAACTAGCCGTTACTGACCTTGAGAAGGACAAAAAGTACATCTGCAGAACTATCCGTTACTGTTCAGCCCGTGTTTGGGTCGGCTCAACCTGTCCTTGGGTCGACCCAACTTGGCCTTGGGTCGACTCAAACATTCCTTGGGTCGACCCTCTCAGAGAACACAGAAACATGAATTTCAAACTTCCTTCACTTGGGTCGACCCAACCATTCTTTGGGTCGACTCAAAGTTCACTTGGGTCGACTCAACTTCTTCTTGGGTCGACCCTCTCAGTAATTCCAGAGAGCCATTTTCTGTCTGTCTTTCTGTCTTCCATTTGGGTCGACCCTCTCAGGGTTTGGGTCGACTCAAAGTTCACTTGGGTCGACTCAACTTCTTCTTGGGTCGACCCTCTCAGTAATTCCAGAGAACCATTTTCTGTCTGTCTTTCTGTCTTGCCTTTGGGTCGACCCTCTCAGGGTTTGGGTCGACTCAAGCTTGGGTCGACTCAACCACTGTGTGGGTCGACCCTCTCAGTAAATCCAGAGAGCATTTTTCCTTTGCATTTTGAGGTTCTTTGGAGGTTGGGTCGACTCATGCCTACCTTGGGTCGACCCAACTCACTGTTCATTTGTGCTGTTTTTGCAGGAGTGTGCCAGATGATTCCTTTAAGTCCCGGGGTCGACCCAATCAACCTATGGGTCGACTCAATTCACACTTTGCTGCATTCTCAAGATTAGATCCATCCAAATGAACAAGACCATATATATATTTTCAATTAAGCATATGTACTGAGAGTAATGAACTTATAAATGAAGTATCAATTTAACTTATAGCATGCTTTGGATAATTGTTTGTTAATCATCAAAATAACACTATCATCCTCAATCTCCCTCTTTTTGATGATTACAAAATAAAGAGTATAAGCCTATTGATACTTGTCTTTAAAATCAGTTTATAAGAGGGATTAAATTTCTGAATTTCAGCTTTTCATATATACTTATGAAATCTCCCCCTTTATCATCCAAAAGTTGCCAATTTGACTTTTTGAATGGCTCCCCCTTTCATTTATAATTCATTAGCAATGAAACTTCAAAAATTTATGAGTTTCAGCTTATGTATCGGGGTGCGAGAGGAGCGTGCCAAATTCTGAATTTATATGTGCCAAATTCTGAAACTTGATAGAAATTTTTGATTTTGTGATTTTCATTGTTGCAAATTGCTCCCCCTTAGATATATAAGCTTTCTTATATGATTTTCAATTTGTTTGCCCATTTATTTCTCTTTTCTTTTCATAACTTCTTTACTCACTCTTTCTCACAAAAGTAATACTCTTTCTTCTCAAATGAAATACTCTTTCTTTTCTTAGAGTGAATACTTTATCTTTTCGTCTCCCCCTTTATATACTCTTTCCTTCTCTTCTCCTTTATATACTCTTTCCTCTTCTCCCTTTATATACCCTTTCCTTCATAACTTCTTTTATATACTCTTTCCTCTTCTCTTCTCCCCCTTTTTGTCATCATCAAAAACATAGATATGGGAAAAGATGCAATAACGAACAAACTTCAAACTTCATTGATCAAAATAGGAACATTTTCATATATTAATGCTCAAAACGATGAAAAGTACAATGTTCCACAATCAAGATTTAAAGGTATAAGGGAAAGACAAGATACATAAGGGAAAAAGCAAGATACATATAAGAAAAGGCAAGATACATACGAGAACTAGATTTCTAGCCTAGGCTCTAAACATAAATGCTAAAATCAGCCTAGGGAGAATCTAATGGCTGGGATCTAGTCCTCATCCGCCTAGCATAAGTGGCGAGGGGAGGTCGAGCCTGGTGAGACTGGGTCTGGCGTGGAGCACGTCGAGCTGGATGACTCTGTGCCGATATCTCTGACTCAGCAGCCGGTGGCACAGAAGGTCCATGTGTCTCTCTCTCTCTCCTGAGTGCTCCAATCTGCTGCCTCAGATCACTGATATCAGCAGACATGACATCCAAGCGGGCGTCCAATCGGCTCGTGAGCCCGTCAGTAATAGTCCTCGCCTGAGCTGACATGAGCTCTGTCATCCTGCTCCAGAAGTCATCCGTATCTGTCGGAGGAGCAGATGACGATGGTCCAGCCTCTGAGGGTGCAGTAGGATGATCCATAGGCTCCTCATCCTCACCCTCTGGTGCCTCTCCCTCTGGTGCTTCACCCTGAATGCCTGCACCAGTATGTATCCACTGCCCGTTCACTTTCTCATAACCCATGCGTATGAGTGACCGTGCAGTGTACGTGTCTGTGGGTTGCAGATTCTTGAATGCTTCCTCCTCGAGAGGTAACCCATGCTGACGGAAGATCAATGTAAGTATCATGCCATAAGGCAATGATACCCTGTTGCTGCTTATTACCTTTCTCATTTGCCTCAATATCATGGCCAGAAGATTTAGGGGAATCCCCCTAATCATGCACTCCATAACTGCAAGATCTCGTTCTGAGATGAGATCGAATCTCCCGGTCTTCGGAAATAAAATTCTATTTATCATATTAAGCAACAACCTCATCTCGGCGGAAAGAGAACTAGCTATTACCTTCTGAGAGAAATCGAAGTTCTCATTTTCCATGATCAGCTGAAGAGCTCTCATTTTGTTATCTGATCTTTCCGGAATAGCTCCCGTGCAAGGTAGGTGTAGAAGCTCACTCAAGCTCTCCTCGGATACACGGATCCGAACCCCTCTAACATCTGAAACAAGCCCTCCCATACCAGTCTTGAGGAAGGCGTAGAACTCTTGGACTAACCCGGGGTATATCACCACATCAAGGGAGCAAAGATACTCCCATCCTTGTCTTTGGATCCATTCCCAAATTCGAAATCCTTCTTGGTTGAAAAACTCCGAATGGATCCTTCTTCCGGTAGTAACCGGCCTCCCCGCAAATCTTGCAAGGAGCACTGAGGGGGAAGGAGGAGGAGGGACCTCCGCACGTGCCTCACGTGGTGGAGACACGGGAGAAGGCTCGGTAGGGCGCCTTTCCTCTTGTTGGACTCGGCTCACTCTTCCGGATCTTTTGGCTACGGCTCGTTTGGGACCCATTTCTCCAAGATCTTAAAGAAATCTACTGTTTGGAGGAGTCTAGTGGAGATTGGAGAGTGGGGACAAGGATTTTCGGAAGAAGACAAAGGGCAAACAGTGCCCTAGATGAGCTCTCGGGCCCCCTTTTAACAGTGGGGTCCCGACGTTGGGTCGACTCAAGAATTTTCTTGGGTCGACTCAACGTTGGGTCGACCCTTGTTCTGGGTTGGGTCGACCCAAGTGCAGAACTTGGTTTTCTCTCCCTTTTTGCTTCTAAAAAGTTTTCCTCGCTTTTAATCCTTATAAGCTCCTTATGGGACATTGATACATTAGTAAGAAATTTATAGACAACAAATTTGACTCATGTTTCATGGGATTTTTGAAGTTAGAAGAATGTATCATGAGACTACTAACTTCCTTTCATATTCATTCAATAAAAGGATCACATATACCTAATTCCCTTCTGAGCATACAGAATCTATCTTCACTCAGTGGTTTTGTGAATATATCAGCCAATTGTTTTTCCGTGCATATATGCTCAATGCATACATTTCCATTTTGCACATGATCCCTAATGAAATGGTACCTTATTTCTATGTGTTTGGCCTTAGAGTGCTGAACTGGATTTTTAGTGAGATTGATAGCACTCGTATTGTCACACTTAATAGGAATATTTTCTAGTTTAACACCATAGTCCTCTAGTTGTTGCTTGAGCCATAATACTTGAGCACAACAACTACCAGCAGCTATGTATTCAGCTTCGGCTGTGGATAGTGCTACTGAATTCTGCTTTTTACTAAACCATGATACTAAATTGTTTCCTAAGAATTGGCATGTGCCACTTTTGCTCTTTCTATCTAATTTGCATCCGGCAAAATCTGCATCTGAGTATGCAAGCAAATCTAGACATGAGTCTCTCGAGTACCATAATCCAATGGTGGTGGTTCCTCTTAAATATCTAAGGATCCTCTTAACTGCACTTAAATGTGACTCCTTAGGATCCGATTGATATCTAGCACATATCCCTACACTAAATACAATGTCGGGTCTACTAGCCGTAAGATAGAGCAAGGATCCAATTAGTCCTCTATAGAGCTTAATATCTACACTTTTCCCTTTTTCATCCTTGTCTAGCTTATTAGTGGGATTCATTGGAGTGCCAATTCCCTTATGATTTTCATTACCAAACTTCTTCAGTATTTCCCTTGTATACTTAGTTTGATGAATGAAAATACCTTCTTTGGTTTGTTTGATTTGTAATCCTAAAAAGAAGCTTAATTCTCCCATCAAACTCATCTCAAATTCTCCATGCATTAAATCAGCAAATTCTTTGCATAGAGTATCGTTAGTGGCACCAAAGATTATGTCATCTACATATATTTGTACCACTAGTAGATTTTTGTCCTTTCTTTTGAGAAATAGAGTTTTATCTACATTTCCTCTACAAAAGTCATTATCAATGAGAAACTTACTTAGTCTATCATACCAAGCCCTAGGTGCTTGCTTTAATCCATATAATGCCTTATGCAATTTAAACACATGATTTGGCAATTCATGATTTTCAAATCCTGGAGGTTGTTCTACATATACTTCCTCTTCAATAATACCATTTAAAAATGCACTCTTCACATCCATTTGATATAATTTAAAGTCCATAAAGCATGCAAATGCTAGAAGTAATCTTATAGCTTCTAATCTAGCTATAGGAGCAAATGTCTCATCATAATCTATTCCTTCTTCCTGATTGTATCCTTTAGCTACAAGTCTAGCCCTATTTCTTATAACTACTCCATTTTCATCTAATTTATTTCTAAATACCCATTTTGTTCCAATTACTGAATTATGCTTTGGTCTTTCAGTTAATGTCCATACATTACTTCTTTTAAATTGATTTAATTTCTCTTGCATGGCATTTATCCAGTTAGTATCTTTTTCAGCTTCTTCATAAGTTTTAGGTTCTAATTGTGAAACAAAAGCAAGATAATCATTTAAATTCCTAAGAGAAGATCGAGTTCTTACCCCTTGAGATGGATCACCAATAATTAAGTCTTTGGGATGTCCATGTGCATACCTCCATTCTTTTGGCACGTCTTGGGGTTGTGGTGGCACGCAATCTTCTCCCTTATCTTGATTTGGCACGTCATCTATATTCAACTTTTCAAAGTCTATAATTCCTGTATCATCATCAACAATACTTTCTTTCCTAGCAGACTCACTATCAGACTCATCAAATATAATATTGACCGACTCTTCCACTACTAAGGTTCTTTTGTTGAATACTCTGTATGCCTTGCTAGATGTGGAGTATCCTAAGAAGATACCTTCATCTGACTTGGCATCAAATTTACTTAAGTCCTCCTTGCCATTATTTAAGATAAAACATCTACATCCAAATACTTTAAAATATTTTGCAGTTGGTTTCCTATTGTTCCAAAGTTCATAAGGAGTTTTCTTAGTTATAGGTCGTATTAAGACTCGATTTAGAATATGGCAAGAAGTGTTTATAGCTTCAGCCCAAAAGTACTTTGGAAGATTTGACTCGCACAACATTGTGCGTGCCATTTCTGCCAATATCCTATTTTTCCTTTCAACAACCCCATTTTGTTGAGGCGTTCTAGGTGCTGAAAATTGATGTGATATTCCATTTTTAGTGCAGAATTCCTCGAAATGTTGATTTTCAAATTCCGTGCCATGATCACTTCGAATTGCTACCAATGTGAGTTTCTTTTCATTTATGATTTTATTGTATAGTTTCAAAAATTCTGAAAATGCTTCATTCTTATGTGCCAAAAATAAAACCCATGTGTACCTTGAAAAATCATCTACAATAACTAGTCCATACTTCTTCCCTCCTAGACTTGTAGTTCTAGTAGGTCCAAATAAATCCATATGTATGAGTTCAAATGGTCTAGTTGTTGAGACTACATTTTTCGATTTGAAGGATGACTTAGTTTGTTTTCCCAATGAACATGGTCCACATATTTTGTCTTTTTCAAAAGTCAATTTTGGCACATCTTTTATTAACTCCTTCTTAACTAGTTTTGATATTAATTCCATACTAGCATGTCCTAGTCTTCGATGCCAAAGCCAACTAGTTTCATTTTTCTTTTCTTCATTAGTAATTAAGCATAAACCATTTTTCTTGCCTAATTCTTGAAGATCTACTAAATAAATATTCCTTTGCCTTTGTCCTACAAGTACAATACTATTATCTTTAGAATTTGTGATTATACATACAGATGCTTCAAATGTAACTTTAAATCCTTTATCACAAAACTGACTTATGCTAAGAAGATTATGTTTCAAACCTTTAACTAATAAGACATTTTCTATAAAAACAGATGGAGCAATGAAAATTTTACCCTTTCCAATGATATACCCTTTACCATTGTCTCCATAGGTTACTACTCCACCATTCTTTGGTTCCAAGGTGACAAATTGATCTTCGTCACCAGTCATGTGTCTTGAACAGCCGCTATCTAGATACCAACGTTTTTCAACTTTGTCAGCTGCAAGACACACCTGCAATCAAAATCAAGAAGAAACTTTAGGTACCCAAACTAAGTTGGGTCCTTTAGGGTTAGTACTCCATGTTCCTTTTGGAACCCAAACTTTTTTGAATTTTATCTTTTGATTATTACTTGATTTGTTTTGACTAGACTTTCTAAAGTTACATTCATATGCTCTATGTCCTAACTTATTGCAATAATAACAAGTAATATTTTCATTTTTAGCTTTTACAAAAATATTCTTTAATAATTTTTGTTTCCTATTTGTTTTATATCCTAAACCGGCCTTATCATATACAGCTTTTTGGCTATCAAGAATCAAATTTAATTTGGTAGAACTAAGAGTAAATTTATCTACTAAAGTTTTATATTTTTCAGCATCTTCTTTTAACTTAATATTTTCAGCAATTAAGTTCTTGGTTTCATTTTCAAGTTTCCTACTTAATGTTTCGTAGTTATGAGACAGTTTTATCTTATCTTTAATGAGAGATTGATTTTCTTCTTTTAGAGCTTTGTTTTTATTAATTACTTTCTTATGTTCTTCCATGAGTTCTAAAAATGCATCATGTAATTCATCAACAGTAAAATCACAGTCAAGTTCAGAATCTACCTCATCGTCATTGGCCATATGACATATTTGGGCCGTGTCTTGATGATCTTCGTCCTCCGAACTTGATTCCTCACTCTCACTCCAATCGGCCATAAAATTCTTCTTTTTCAATTTTCTTGCCATCCACTTCAAATCTGGGCAATCTATCTTATAATGCCCGGGTTTGTTACACTCATAGCAAATGGGAGTTTCTTTCTCCTTTTCTTTGTCCTTACCCTTTTCTTTGCTTGAGTTACCTTTAATGAAGGGCTTCTTTTTATGGAATCTATTCTTACCTCTCATGAATTTTCTGAATTTTCTCCCAAGCACTGCCATCCCTTCTTCATCAATATCTTCATCATCATTTGAATCTTCCGATTCAGTTTGTTGTCTAGGGGTGGTAGTCTTTAGGGCAATAGGCTTTCTCCTCTTGACCTCATCTTCTGAATTTTGCCTCATTGTCAACTCATAGGTCATGAGTGATCCTAGAAGCTCCTCTAACTGCAGTGTGTTGAGGTCCTTTGCTTCTTGAATAGCGGTTACCTTGGCCTCCCAATTCCTTGGTAGAGACCTGAGAATTTTACGCACCAAATCAGAGTTAGAATAAGACTTTCCTAAACTCTTAAGCCCATTTATAATATCAGTAAAACGAGTAAACATATCAGTTATGGACTCAGTAGATTCCATTTTAAACAGTTCATACTTGTGTACTAATATGTTTATCTTAGACTCCTTAACTTGATTGGTCCCTTCATGTGTGACCTCAAGTCTATCCCAAATTTTTTTGGCGGTGGTGCAAGTGGATATTCTATTAAATTCATTTACAACTAAAGAGCAGTAAAGTATATTTACAGCTTTTGCATTTAACTGTGCTAATCTTCTATCATTTTCATTCCAATCCATTTCTGGTTTGGGTATGATAGTGCCCTCTATGTTAAGTGTGGGTGTGTGAGGTCCTCTAGTGATGATTTGCCATAGTTCATAATCTGAAGCTTGAATGAATATCCTCATTCTGGCTTTCCAATATGTGTAGTTTGTGCCATTAAATAGAGGAGGTCTATTTGTGGATTGTCCCTCACTCATTGCACATCCCACTTGGGTTGTCATGATCTTTAACTCTTGATTGTTAGATCAATGAGTACTATTAGAGCACCTTGCTCTGATACCACTTGTTGCCCAAGGTGACAAGCCAAGAGGGGGGGGGGGTGAATTGGTTTCTTCTTACTTTAGTGCTTTTAAAACTTTCTTAGTTAAATGCGATGGATGCTTTCTTAGGTTATTAGAGTGAGTTAAACTAATGCAAGAATAGAAAGTAAAGCAAGAGAGAATGAAAGCACAAACACAATCCAAACACAACAATATATAGTGGTTCGGTGCTCTCCTTAGCACCTACGTCCACTCCCCAAGCGTACCCTTGGGAATTCACTATAATCTCGCGGATTACAGTTGGATTGTTTTCCGGGCTCACAATCCAAAAACCTTGTTGGTTTTACGGGATCACCAACGAACCTATACAACTTTGGTTTTCCGGGTTCACCAAAAACCTTGTTGGTTTTGCGGGCTCACCAACGAACCTTTACAACTTTGGTTTTCCGGGTTTACCAAAAACCTTTGTTGGTTTTGCGGGCTCACCAACGAACCTTTACAAAGTATTCAAACAAATGAAAAGAAAAGATTTAAACTCCTAAATGAGCATATAGAACAATATGAGCAATGAAGAAGAGTTAGAAAGAAATTATCGCTTTGAAGTCGCTTGGCTCTTCTTTGTCAAGGAAGCTTCACTCTTCAATGGGGGAAGGAGCTCTTGATGCCTCTTTGAATCTGCTCAATCCCTTTCTTTGATTTTTGAATGAAGCTCTTGATGAAGAAGATTAGGGCACTTTTGTATTCTTGTGTATTCTTTGATAGACCTCTCAAAAGATATTACTCTCTGATGAATAGTGCCCCTTTAAATAGCCTCCCACCTTCTTTGGTCAAGCCCCAATGGTTAGAATTCAAAAACTAGCCGTTACTGACCTTGGGAAGGACAAAAAGTACATCTGCAGAGCTATCCGTTACTGTTCAGCCCGTGTTTGGGTCGGCTCAACCTGTCCTTGGGTCGACCCAACTTGGCCTTGGGTCGACTCAAACATTCCTTGGGTCGACCCTCTCAGAGAACACAGAAACATGAATTTCAAACTTCCTTCACTTGGGTCGACCCAACCATTCTTTGGGTCGACTCAAAGTTCACTTGGGTCGACTCAACTTCTTCTTGGGTCGACCCTCTCAGTAATTCCAGAGAGCCATTTTCTGTCTGTCTTTCTGTCTTCCATTTGGGTCGACCCTCTCAGGGTTTGGGTCGACTCAAAGTTCACTTGGGTCGACTCAACTTCTTCTTGGGTCGACCCTCTCAGTAATTCCAGAGAACCATTTTCTGTCTGTCTTTCTGTCTTGCCTTTGGGTCGACCCTCTCAGGGTTTGGGTCGACTCAAGCTTGGGTCGACTCAACCACTGTGTGGGTCGACCCTCTCAGTAAATCCAGAGAGCATTTTTTCCTTTGCATTTTGAGGTTCTTTGGAGGTTGGGTCGACTCATGCCTACCTTGGGTCGACCCAACTCACTGTTCATTTGTGCTGTTTTTGCAGGAGTGTGCCAGATGATTCCTTTAAGTCCCGGGGTCGACCCAATCAACCTATGGGTCGACTCAATTCACACTTTGCTGCATTCTCAAGATTAGATCCATCCAAATGAACAAGACCATATATATATTTTCAATTAAGCATATGTACTGAGAGTAATGAACTTATAAATGAAGTATCAATTTAACTTATAGCATGCTTTGGATAATTGTTTGTTAATCATCAAAATAACACTATCATCCTCAAAAAAGGATAAAAAGGGAAGAAGAGGAATAACATGACAAGAGAAGAAAATGATCTTTTTAATGAGTAGAGCAAGAACAAGAGGAATGACATGAGAGTGGGCCATTGAACAACTAGGCAGCATATTGAAGGCTTGCTAGTAGTAGAATAGGTATTGGAAAGCTTCATAAGACCCTCCAGTTGGTGATACATATGCGAAGGAGGAGGTTCCGAGGTAAGAAGAAATAGGGAAAGGAATAAGCAAAGTAAAAGCATCTTGTAAGTTATGTATTTTCACTTTCAATTTATGTAAAATAAAAAATTATTTCAGTATAATAGTGAAAATAAGGTAATGAAAGAAAGTACAAATCAAAAAAAAGTTATTTTTCTTCTAATATAAGTCTACTCTGCTGCTATGTAAGTAATCTATGCTTTACAAGTGCATAGGTAGACCGCCTAGGCACCTATACAGCACTCTTAACAACACTATCAAAAAGAATGTAAAGCATTTTGGCCAAAGTTTTGGAGAAAGGTTATTTCTGCAATTAACTCCCATTAGCAGTAATTTGGACACTTAAAAGTAAGATAGTCATATCGAGAACCATTGTTACTAACTAACAAAGATAGTCATTTCTACAATTGTGTATCCCTTTTACTATAAAAAGGGAAAGAAGGCTTTATTCGGGCTCTAGATGCACTATCTACTAGACAATTGATATCGATAACAACATGGACAAGGCTTCTAAATCTATCCATTACCTTTTACTTTTCTCTTTTTCTTCCCCCTCCGTGGTGTAGACCTAATTAACTCTAGAGTTTATTTTAGTTTTATCAATCATTTTGTGTTGTGTTTTCAATTTTTTGATGTATCAATGATGTATGAAATTGGACTATATGAATGTTATTTTGTTTCATTCTTTTGATCTAGTTCTTTTCTTTGGTGGTTCTAATTTTTCTTGTTAGTTTAACCACTTGGTGGATTATGAAGTCCTTATGATTAAGAAAATGTTGTCAGTTGTCTAATATTGTTTATCAAGTCTAATTTACATTGGTGACCCTTTTGCTGTTGCCCAAGGTGACAAGCCAAGAGGGGGGGTGTGAAATGGTTTCTCTTAATTTTTATACACCAAAATTATGTGGTGTGCATACATCCACATGTACGCATAGCATAGAAAATGCTCTCAAGCATTTCCCTAGGTTCATCCACTTCATCCATTTATACAAGAAATTTTGTTCCCCTGCTCGTGGGTGAGAATCAGGTGCCAATTCTACCATTCATCAAGCTCCAACACAAGACAGTTCTCTATATTTCTGTGTTGAATACCAAATTTATTCTCCGTTCTTTTGATTTCCATCCTACAACATTGATGATTGCAGCCAAAACTTCAACTGTTGCTGTAGAATTTCATACAAGCATCTTCATGAAATAATCCCATTTTTTCCACCATTTACTTAGTATTCCACTGTTCAAGACTGTCGCGGCGTGTTCTTTTGATCTCCATCTTCCAACTACGATAATTAAAACGAAAAGTTCAGCTCTTGCTATAGAATTCTACAGCAATTACCTTTACAAATAATCCTGTTTTCCCACCTTTTACTTAGTATTCTACTTTTCTTGACTCCGAATTAGGATTGGGATGTATGAATTGACAAATGGAATTGAATCAAGAAATTTAAGCGGAGACAGATTGTTGCCCAGTAGATACAACCCAAGAGGGGTGGTGAATTGGGTCTTTCAAAACTTTTATGCTACTTCTAAAACTTTTTGATTAACTATGCTAAGTTGTATAGATGCACAGTGAAAGTTAAACTTAGCAAGAGTTTGATGTATAGACTTTGACTTGATTAAATATGCTTGCAACTAAAGGATGTGCGGATAAGAATTAAGCAAGCAATTTATCTAAGTAAGTAAGTGTGTTAGACAATAACTAGAGGCATTACAAACACAAAGGACATATAGTGGTTCGGTGCACCCCAGCACCTACATCCACTCCCCAAGACCTCTTGGAAATTTCACTATAATCCTACCGATTACAGCCGGTTGTTTTACAAGCTCACAACCCAACTTGTTGTTTTACGAGCGCACAACGAACTCGGTCGGTTTTTCCAGGCTTACCGACTAGAACCACTCCGATTGTTTTCCCGGGATCACAATCGAACCCTACTCGTTGGTTTTACCCTCGGCTCACCAACAAACCTAACACAGTTGGTTTTTCCTTTGGCTCACCAACAAACCTTACACAGTTGGTTTTCCCTTTGGCTCACCAACAAACCTTAACCCCTTGATTCAATCCCTTGATTGAATCAAGTTACAAGATATTAAAACAAAGTATAAAACAAAACAAAGCTTCTTAAACAAGCAAATATGACAATATAAACAAATAGAGTAAAGAGAAGCCCTCAAACGAGTTTTGAAGATGAAGGAGCTCGGCTTCTTCTTTACTTGACCCTCTTCTGATTTGGCACGAAGTAGAGGATCACCGAGGCAGCACACGGATGGAGAGGAAGCTTTGGGATTCACTTGGATGCTCTTCTTCTCTCTATTTTACTTTGAATGGCCCTTTTGTGCTTATGGGAGATTTCCCTTGTAATCTCTTTGGAATCTCTTTCCTAAATGATCTCTCCCACTTCCATGCCTTCTCCCCTAGCTCTCCTCTTGTTTTTATAGCTTTAGATGGCGTGGAAACAAGAATCTAGCCGTTAGAGACAAAAATAGAGCCGTTGGACACAGTCTGCACTTCCTGACAATATTACCGTTGGGATCGGAGTCGACTCGCGCGATTAGGAGTCGACTCGCCTGTTGCAGGAGTCGACTCGTGCTTTACTGGAGACGACTCGGCCACTGTTCCAAATTTGAATTATGGTGCATCCTCGACTGGGAGTCGACTCGTCTTAACCCGGAGTCGACTCGCCAACTTCTGGAGCTGACTTGGCAATTTCGGAGTCGGCTCATCCACTGAAGTCCGTGGATCCAATTTTGAATTTTGTCCTCTCGAGTCGACTCGACTGTCCTGGGAGTCGACTCGAATCTCAGAGCCCGAACTCCCGATCCTTTGTAATACAATTCAAAAACACAACGTATTATGAGCATATACTTAAAGATTTCTCCCCCTTTTTGACAACATCAAAAAGATAGTGAAACATTAAGCACAAAGATCAGAATGCTCATATATTTCTTTTCCTTATTGTACTCTGATTTGCAAGTCAAATTATTGCAAGGATATGAATCATATAACTCAAGGCAATAATATTAGAATCAGATTAATGAGCATAGATCAGAGCTAATTAAGATAATTTCAGAGCAGAACACATCGAATGTGATACCACAGATAGTTTTCTAAGCAAGTGTAGGTGGAATCTTTCTTAAGTTAATTCAAGAAGTACCACACGAATGGAAATCTAACCTCTCTTCAATAATAAGTATGAAAGCTTGTTCATTTAGGACCTTTTGCCCAATCTATTAAGTATTTTATCAACCATGAGAGCAATTTAATTAATTTTCTTAATGACTTCAAAGTTCTTTTATGATAATAGGAGCATTAGGGCACAAATATCAAAATATACATTCATGCAATTTTTGATACATCTTAGAGCTCTTTTAAAGACTTTCTTTTATTTCTTTAGAAAATAAGCACAATTTGATACATAAAATAATGAATTTGCACAAAATTGAAGTTCCAAAGAGCAAGCAAATTAGGACTCATTAGTGAGGTTCAAAATAGATTTTCTAAGAGATACTCAAGAAAATTTAATACATTGTTCTCCCCCTGTTTCATTAAATTAGAGGCTCTCAAGATTTGTAATTTGGTTCATGAGTGATGCATAAGATATACTAACCAAATAACACGCCTCAAGGTGTATCATAAAAATTTTCAGATTTAAGTTTCAGATGATACATATTGGAGAGTATTAGGATTACTTTTCATTTAGTATTCTTTCTCTCTCCTTTAGCTATTTATTTATGCAATTAAGTCCAATAAGACCTCTCTTTCTGAAATTTTCTTTCTCCCCCTCAATTGATCATTCCATTTAAGAGTTTAGAATCCTAAGATAATGTTCAACAAAATTGTCAATCTCAAAAATATATTTTCTATAAGTTTCAGCTTATTTTCATAAGACTCAAGGTTTGAGATAAGACAACCTTTATAGAACTCATCTCAAGGTAATTAAAGCATGTCTTGCAATATAAGGATGATCATTGAGGTATATATATTTATAGAACTCAATTTCTTAATCATAGTTTTTCACCAATGTATTCATGAAACACAATAAATCTTTTTAATATCAAAATAAGATCATATATTTAGAAATTTTTGTTTGCAATCAAGATCATCGAAAGACACATCATTTGGACCAATATTAGTACATTTTAACGATAAGAAAAGATATGTTTCGGATGCGTATCGGAGCAATCAACCAAGGCATCAAAATTAATTCTGTTTTTCTTAAATTAAGATTTTATTTAGAAATCATATTGAGTTTAAGCTTTTATACGAAATCAGATTCTGAATTTCATAAAGATTTTCAAAAGAGGCTTTCAAAGTCATAATTTGAGATATAGATCTTCCACATTGTAGCTTATCTTAAATCATTACGATTGAAAACACATATTTCAAGCATATTCAGAATATTTGTATTTATGTTGAATTTTGGTATGAGTTAGCACATTATATACCAAAGTTAAGCAAGTTGATGGATAAGACAAACTCAATTCATTTTGCCTAAATAGAGATATCCTTCTCTTCTCCTTTTTTTACAAATTTATTTAACTTTCAGATTTTAACGATGATTGTGAATAACAATCTGAATTTTCTTTTCAATAAAACCAAACAAAAGATGTTATGTAGCATTTCAAACATTCAATCAAATTGTCCAAGTATGGGGTACTACAAAAGATATTGAGAACCCATAATTTAAAATATCATGCCACATGCAAAATATAGTGTGTGTTAAGTCATACATTAAAATATTAAGAACAAGCATGTCAAGTATCAAAATCAATTCTTTTCAAATAAACTCCCCCTATTTAAATATAATTTTGCACTGATTTCATCCTTAAAGTGTGTTTCCATGTGACTAAAAATTTGAATTGATTCTTTCTTGTATACTTTCATTTACTTTGTCTTTCTTTTAACTTTCTTAAGCTCTATACTCTATTTGCTCCCTATCCGGTGGAGTTGGGAAGGGGCACGAGGTACTATCACTAGCCTCCCTCTTGTGCCGTCCCTAATATGCCCTACACCGAATAGTTGGGTCAAATAGTGCCGGGTACTACCACTAGCCTCCCCATTGGCACCATCCCTATGATGAGCAATATAGAAAGGTTAAAATGTTTACTTCAAACTCTCCCTATTTTAGTGTAATTAATTATAGATTTTATCCCTTCCAAATGTGCCGAATATATTATGCTTGTTTTGCTTTTCCTTAAGATTGAAGTACTTGCCTTTGCTCAGATTTTTCATCTCTTGAACAATGTCCATTTTCTTTTCTTTATCTCTCTCTCTTTTTGTTATTCTCAAGTAATCTACATGAAAGAGCAGAATAAAGAAATAATGAAATGTATCGTATAGAGGTATATCATGCAAACACTATTTTCATTATGCCCAAGAATTCGTAGCTTCTCACAAGTCATTCTAAATCAGAGTTTTAATCATATACTTGTGTATTTCATGGTTATGATACAGCCATAGAAATATTTTAGATTGAGCAAACCATGAAACAATTTCTAAAAGTATAAGTCAGTCAATACACATATAGACATGATATCAAAAATTAATAATTAAAGAATTTAATCATGCCATAATAGGATTTAAGTTATTGACTTTGCTCAATTAATTTGTGAGAAAGGTATCTAAAATTACCTATTCATTATATGTTCTTCAAGCCAAACTAGATTTCTTATGTGTGAACTTTTGGCTGAAGAAGATCCTCTCTCTTGTTTGCATGTGAATGTTTAGTGTATCTTACATGAAGATATCCTTCAAGTTGAAATTTCTCATTTTTCTTTCTTGAAGGAAGGTCATTAGTTTCTTTAAGATACAAAGCATTCATCCAACATATATATATATATTTTTAATTAGATGACTCGATATGAGATATGACAATAGTTGCATGTTGAGTCACTTTACTCAAGAGATTTCCTAAATATAAGCAAGCACATATCACTTGAACTAAAGAGATAGATTCATTGACCAAGATAGTTCAAGGACAAGCATGTGAGGCAATAGACAGATTTATCAAGGTCAAATCAATTTAGTTTAGATTCTATTTGCTTAAGATAATTATCAATAAGATGTGTTAACTAAGTTTTAATCAACTTATCTTAAACGTTTGTTTCTATCAAAATTCAGATTATGACGTATTTGTTATCAATAAAATATGATTAATTAAAGTTAGATTGAAGTCTTGCACAAGGTCACATAATGAGCATACAATCTGGTCTACTAGCTGTATGATAAAATAATTATTCTATCATGCTTCAATACAGCTTTAAACAATAGATGCTCATCCTTTACAATTTCTACAAGATGGGGTCATAGATATACCTTCTTCACGCCAATCTTCTATAAGAGTTTTCTTGTGGACTAACGTTGGTCAATGAAGATCCCCTTTCCTGTTTGTCTTAATTTGGAGTTTGAGAGAAGATGTTAATTCATTCATCATATTTCAAACTCACCTTGCAATATAACTATTCATATAAATTTTCATTGGTAGAACAAAAATGATGCCATCAATGTGTGCTATGAGCAAGCAAGATATCATAGATTCTTCTTTTTGATGCATAGATTTATCACTATTACTTTCTATCAACAAGGTTGCTTAAGCTTTTATATCATGCTTTTGATGCTTGTTTCAAATCATATAATGCTTTATCATATTTGTAATGAGTGTTTTCAAATATGGTGGTTATCTAACATATATAAAGTAAGCACATAGGAGTCCATTCTACACACTCATTTGATATAACGTTTATAAAGCAAACAAATGATAAAGGTGATTTTTACTTCTAATCATGCAAGAATCTTATCAAGATCTATTTCATCTTTTCTTGATTTAATCTTTTAGTAGTCATCATTAAGTGTATATCTGAAAAATCCAATTTGGTTCTAATTAACAAGTTTTTCAGATTGTTATATGTAAAAGATTTAACCATATAATTTGATTTTAGTATTTTGATAATAGATCATTAGTCTCATAAAGAATAAAATGAATTGATACTTCTACAACTAGAATTTTTCATGAATGTTCTATATGCATTGCTTGATGAATGATATCCAAGGATAGAAATATCTTTATTAGATTTGGCATTATTTTTCAAGAGAACATATCAAGCATAACATGTACGACTGAAAAATATGAGGGATACGCAATAGTTCGTTTTCTATTTTTCAGAAGATCAAAAGAAGTTTTCATCAAAGATAGATCTAATAGAAGTCATATGTATGACAAGCAGTGATGATAGCTTTTAAAAATCATTTAAGTAGATGACTATCATACAACATTGCCTTTTTCAATTCTTCAAAGATTCTATTAATCCTATTTTACCTAAGGTGTCCTTGGTGCTGAAATAATCGAATTTAATATTATTTTCTGTGCACAACTTAACATAAAATTGGTTTTCAAAACTATGCCATGATACATTACTTTCATAGTTTGCAAACCTTTATCATTTGATCGCTTTTTGTGAGTTTGTGCCAATGCAGAAAATATTTCAATTTGAGTGCCAAGAACAAGGCTAATGTAAGCTTTTGAAAACTTAGTGTTGGAAACAACATCTTTAGATTTAGAAATTGATTCTTGTTTGTTTCCTTAGTTAACATGCATAGCAAACTTTGACCTTTAAGAAGATAATTTTAAGTAAGCCAATGACAAGGTCTCTTGAGATTAAGTACATACTAGCAAGAGTTGATTTTGTATGCTAAAGATGGTTTCTTTAATCTTGGTATTCATAGTGCATATATTCAAAAACATACCAAGTACACATTATCATATCTATGATCAATAAACAATAATGCCATGGATAAAAACTCTCAATCAAGCATATAGAGAATTCATAGAATTATTCTTAATAAACTAATCATTTTGCAACTTATCCAATAGTGAGTAAAGTATACTATAAAATGAAGTGATTTGATTATATTTTCAAAAGTATTTTCTATATCACAAAATTGATCAATACATGCAATTCATATTTTAATCGAATACTAAAGTAATTTCAATATGAGAGGATGCAATAATAACTTATATCATTATTTCTTTTATTTAACTCATTCTTCTTAATTACATTTTAAATTCAATTCCTTAGCACATGTCTAGAGCACCCATTGTTTAGATAACATCTTTTATTAGAACCTTGGATAGCTAGACATATTTGCTGAAGAATAATCATATTTGCAACTTAGGAACCCAAGCTCTTTTGGGTTCTTGTAGGTTAGCTATAATTGTTCCTTTTGTAACCCATATTTTCTTAATAGCTATTTTGTCCATGAATTTACAGATTTTAGGATTACAAGGGATGTATTTCTGTATCCTCTTGTTGAATTTAACAAACTTAGATCGAACATGAGTAGTAGAAAAACTTTCGGTTTTCTGTTTTTCCCTTTTAGGTTCATCAAATTTGTAATGTATAGATTTAGGAACAACAGAAGAGATTTTACTTAGCTTTTGTTTATCAGTATTATAAGAATCTGTTTTAGAATAATTAAAAACTGTTTTAACAAACATATTCTTAAAAGATTTTTGGGTGTACCAAGGTTGATATCCTAATGTAGCTTTATCAAATTCAGCTCTTTGATTATTTATCATTAGGTTCAATTTTTCAGAGCTGAGGGTAAATCTTTCAACAACAGGTCTTAATTTGTCAACTTCTTTAGTTAATCTTCTGTTATCTTCTGAAAGTAATTCATTATTTTTCTTAAGTTTATCATGACTTTTAGTGAGAGATTGATCTCTTTGATTTAGTTCTTGATTTTCTTTCATTAAGATTTCAGTTTTACTAGTTAGTTTCAGTTTTTCATCTATTAGAATTTGATTTTCTTTTGAAATTTTCAGATTTAGTTTCTTAAGATTTTTATTCTTTACAGCTAATTTTCTACATTCACTATACAAATCGTGAAAAGCATTTAATAATTCATCATAAGAGAATTCGTCTTGAAAATCATTTGAGGTAAAAGTAGATTCAGATTTTACCTTGTCTTCCTGTGCCATAAAGCACAAGTCCGTTACCTCTTGTAGTTTCTTGGAGCTAATATCATCATTGTTGCTCCTAACTTTTATTTTCTGGCTTGACTCTTTCTTGGTCAAGGCTTTCTTCCTTTTTATCTCTTTCTTCCTTTCTTCTTGCTTCCTCTTTTTCTTTGTCTTTAGGAAGCTGATTTGCCTCGGAGTCGACTCGGACCTTATTGGAGTCGACTCGGTTATCTTGAGGGTCGACTCTGAAATACTTGGAGTCGACTCGACTGAGGTGGGAGATTCAACACCTTTTTCTGCAGTCTCATTGTTAGAATGTAATTGAAGCACATGAGAGCTAATCTGAGATTTATCATAAATATTTTCTAAAGTATCCCAGATCTCCTTAGCAGATAAGCATGCAGAAATTTCATTAAACTTTGTTTCTTGAATAGCACAATATAATATGTTCATAGCATCAGCATTCAATTGTGCTAAGTCCTTTTCATTAAAAGTTTGAGAGAGTATGTGAAGATCATTTATTATGATTTTCCATAAGTAATAGTTTTGTGATTGAATAAAGATGCGCATGCGTATTTTCCAATGTGTATAGTTTATGCCATTAAATAGTGGAGGTGTATTAATTGAATGTCCTTCTCCTAGAAAACTATCTATTTGAGTTGTCATGATCTTTGGCTCTTGATCGTGAGATCAATGATTAAACTTAGAGCACCTGCTCTGATACCACTTGTTGCCCAGTAGATACAACCCAAGAGGGGGGGTGAATTGGGTCTTTCAAAACTTTTATGCTACTTCTAAAACTTTTTGATTAACTATGCTAAGTTGTATAGATGCACAGTAAAAGTTAAACTTAGCAAGGGTTTGATGTATAGACTTCGACTTGATTAAATATGCTTGCAACTAAAGGATGTGCGGATAAGAATTAAGCAAGCAATTTATCTAAGTAAGTAAGTGTGTTAGTTAGACAATAACTAGAGGCATTACAAACACAAAGGACATATAGTGGTTCGGTGCACCCCAGCACCTACATCCACTCCCCAAGACCTCTTGGGAATTTCACTATAATCCTACCGATTACAGCCGGTTGTTTTACAAGCTCACAACCCAACTTGTTGTTTTACGAGCGCACAACGAACTCGGTCGGTTTTCCCAGGCTCACCGACTAGAACCACTCCGATTGTTTTCTCGGGATCACAATCGAACCCTACTCGTTGGTTTTACCCTCGGCTCACCAACAAACCTAACATAGTTGGTTTTCCCTTTGGCTCACCAACAAACCTTACACAGTTGGTTTTCCCTTTGGCTCACCAACAAACCTTAACCCTTTGATTCAATCCCTTGATTGAATCAAGTTACAAGATATTAAAACAAAGTATAAAACAAAACAAAGCTTCTTAAACAAGCAAATATGACAATATAAACAAATAGAGTAAAGAGAAGCCCTCAAACGAGTTTTGAAGATGAAGGAGCTCGGCTTCTTCTTTACTTGACCCTCTTCTGATTTGGCACGAAGTAGAGGATCACCGAGGCAGCACACGGATGGAGAGGAAGCTTTGGGATTCACTTGGATGCTCTTCTTCTCTCTATTTTACTTTGAATGGCCCTTTTGTGCTTATGGGAGATTTCCCTTGTAATCTCTTTGGAATCTCTTTCCTAAATGATCTCTCCCACTTCCATGCCTTCTCCCCTAGCTCTCCTCTTGTTTTTATAGCTTTAGATGGCGTGGAAACAAGAATCTAGCCGTTAGAGACAAAAATAGAGCCGTTGGACACAGTCTGCACTTCCTGACAATATTACCGTTGGGATCGGAGTCGACTCGCGCGATCAGGAGTCGACTCGCCTGTTGCAGGAGTCGACTCGTGCTTTACTGGAGACGACTCGGCCACTGTTCCAAATTTGAATTATGGTGCATCCTCGACTGGGAGTCGACTCGTCTTAACCCGGAGTCGACTCGCCAACTTCTGGAGCTGACTTGGCAATTTCGGAGTCGGCTCATCCACTGAAGTCCGTGGATCCAATTTTGAATTTTGTCCTCTCGAGTCGACTCGACTGTCCTGGGAGTCGACTCGAATCTCAGAGCCCGAACTCCCGATCCTCTGTCTTTTGGCTCGTCCAGTCTTGGAGTCGACTCGAACTTCCTTGGAGTCGACTCGGCTCTCAGTTTGCGAAACTTGGTCTTCTGCCTTTTTGATGTGAAGCTGTCTTGGAGTCGACTCGAGCTGTCTGGGAGTCGACTCGAATCTCAGAGGCAGTAACTTGGTTTTTTGTCTGTTGATGGTCGCGGAGTCTCGGAGTCGACTCGTGCAATGCGGGAGTCGACTCGAATCTCAGAGTCCCAAAAATGCTCTCTGACTTTTTCCTTGTGTTCCGCTGAGAGTCGACTCTTGCTTTTTTTGGAGTCGACCTACCAACCATCGGAGTCGACTTGCGTTCCACTGGAGTTGACTCGAATCTCAGACCCGAAAACTGCTCTCTGACTTTTCTGCCTGTGACTCCTAGGAGTCGACTCAAACTTCTCCGGAGTCGACTCGGTAAACATTGGAGTCGACTCAAAATCCTCAGGAGTCGACTCGAAGACTATTCTTTTGAATTTTTCCTTTGATTTTACTCTTCCAAATTGAATCTTTTGAACTTTAAGCTTGGGCCAATAAATTGTAGCTTTCTTCCAACTTGAGAGCTTTGGAGGCCTTCTTCCAACTTGCTATGTTCCTTGCAAAATAAATATCTTTCTCCTTGCAACATAAACATTAGTATTTATACTTCAAGGTTTTATGATCATCAAAATCAATCTTTGGGTCATCACAGATGGCTGCTGATCATGAAGAAGACAGAACTAGAATCAGACAACAAAACAACTAGATAACTAAATTGCTGAAAAACATTAAGGAACGAATCATACTCCTCTACCTCCTAATGATGGTCCACCGGTGGAAGAAGCGGGTGTTCCTGTTGCCCTCCTTCATCCATTGGATCTGGGATTTCTGTCTCCAGAACATCTCCTGCTTCCTTAGTAAGGAGTGGTGCATGGCGAGTTTGTGTCGCAGTACCCCCAAGTCGGCCTCCGGCAGCCCACCCATACTATCCTCCCTCCTCGAAAGCTCAGCAATAGACACCTCCACCTCCTCCGGCCTTCTAAATATATCCTCTACTACCTTGCAGTTTCACCTACGGAGTCTGCGCTTGGTAAGCTCCAGCCTGCACGAAACCCTCTACATGACATCACCTCGCACCGGCATCGTCCAAGCCTCTCAGACAATGTTCCAGGATTTGGGGTACGACAACCACATCTTCTTAAAGAAGAACGGGAGTCGATGGCTGATGTAATCTGCTATAGAGATCAGGAGCGGGCAATGGTTAGAGGCGATCTGGGGACCTTGATAAGCCAGGAAGCTCTAGAACCTCGAGTTCATTCACCGCATGGTTCTAGGGACCTTGAGGTAGATTTTTTTTTGGGACAAAATTGGCCTATACTAAATGGCCAAGTAGGAGCGTTTGGTTGTGAACGAAACATGGAATAAGATAGAATAACTAGCTTATTTCATTCCCATTTCACCATCCAAACATAGTTTTAAGGAATAGGGATCTGGAGTCTTTGTTCTCCATCAATTACCCACCAAACAACAATGTTTCCCATTTGTTTCCTTATTAGTTGAGCCGCGTACACTTTGCACTGCTGCTAAATTCATCATGGTGCATATTGCTATTACACATATAAGGGAAAAAAAAAGAGGAAAAAGTAATTACTATTCCACGTGTTGCCTTCTGGTTGGACTAGTCCATGTGAACTTAGTCTAACAAATAATTTTTCAAGGGAGTGGGATCAGGATGGGTGGGGGGCGGAGTTCAGTGGCGAGCTTTAGGTTAGGCCTGATTTCTGTTTGGCCTCCATAATCTAAACCTGAATTCAATCCTGAGACCTTTTAAACCAAGCCTACAGCCCGACCTAAAGCCGGGGCTAATTTTTAACTCGATATACCACCTAGCCAAAAGTCCACATATATCCTTATTGAAATTTCTTGTTTAGATTAATTCTAATTAAGTATAGTCATCTAATGGCATAGTCATAGCCATTAGTGGGGATTTAAATAGCCACTCTAATGTTGTCGATTGGTAACCACAAGTCGAACATGATTTTTATTCTAAAACTCCTTCTGTAGTAATATATATTTATCTCAAATCTAGTGGTACCTATGAGTCTTGGTTTGAGGGGACCCCAGAGCACTATAATATCCATCAATTTGAAATTCAAATTTGAACCAGTCAAATTTAAAAATCTAATCAAAAACATGTCAAAACTGGCATCCTTACTACCACCAACGATTAAACACCATCTATCATGCCCTAACATGATACTGCCGACAGGGTAGACACCTCGCAAGGCTCAGCCCTGTAAAGTATCTCAAGCCTAATCTATCAATCAACTAAATACAATGTTAGCTAGACAAAGATATATATGGAAAGGATCTAAATAACTTCCTGCACATAACCTAGCTTAAGGACTATGAGCATCCAAATCTTAAAGTAATAAAAAAAAATATTTAACACAAGCATAACGATACCAACATTTGGTATGGATTAAATAATAGTTCCACATGATGATAAAATACCAGTCGAACAACTACAATACAAGGTTCTGACCAACAAGGTCTCAAATGAAAGAAAGATTGATAATACTCCAACTGCATCCTCGAGACAACTGAGTTTTACTGATTCGTTCATCTGGAAAAGAAGAAAGCTATAAGCTTAACAACGAATAAATTCTTAATTGTACACACTTCAATTTAAAGATAAATTCACCACTTTAAAAAAAAAAACTGATTCAATATACATTTTGTTTTATTAAAATAACAAGTATAGAAGTATGATAATACACAAATAATGGCTATGCATACAATATGAAGATTACCACTAACTCAATAGCTAAAATAATTTACAATTTCCAAGTTTGGACATGTTTAAATAATACATCATGATAAATAACTTATTTAACTTTCAGTTTGTTGTCCATTTTCTTCATGATATTAGGCAACCAATGTCATGATTCACCCTATGACAAGCATCTTCCATTACACGATCATGATTTGCCCCATGATAGGCTTCAATCGGTTGTCATGATTTGCCTAATGACAGGCATCAATCTACTATAAAAATGTCACATAAAAATCCATAACAATAGTCCCAATAATAATAACACAATTAAATCTATCAATAAAACTCACTATCAAAAACTCATGAAGTTTTTATTCTATAATCCCTTTTATACATAATTGATCCCATGCCATGTGAACTACGTTATGTCTACCACTCACTAATACGAAGAATGCAACCACTTCAATAAAACATGTAATAAAACTTCTACAAAAAAGTGTCTTACAGGAAAAATACAATTCCAAAATTCTAATAGATTAAAGAGTACATAAAGAGAGAACTTGCCTCAAAAATACTTGTGAACAACAAAAAATATCTCAACACCTCAACATATCAAAATAATAATGCCAATACAAAATTAATTAAATAAATGAGAACTCATATTGTAAGGATCCATGGAGGCATGTGTTTGGTCTCCTATTGGTTATGCACTACGTAGATCTTGGATACTTAACAACATCTTACGACTAGCTTTTTTAGATGAGGCACTGAGTTGTTACAAATTATATTATAGCAGATCAGGCCTATCACCCATATAGACTAAGAGACAGCTGCAACATGGGTCCATTTTAGGTTGACCATAAGTGTTTGTGATTAGATTTGTGGTACTTGTAATTAGATTTGAATAGATTTGGACCATGAGCTTGGCAAGATACTAGGGTTTCAACAAGGGAGTATGTGAAGATTCATGTGGGCATGTGTTTAGTCTCATATTTATTATCTACTAGGTAAATCTTGGGTACTTATTCAATATCAAAGAACCCAAATAACACCTTTTTGACAAGCATTTTTTAGTAAGATCCTATATTGTTACAAATAGTATCAGAGTAGATCTACCCAATGGTCTATGTGGATAAGAGAACACTGCAGCATGCATCTATTAGGTGACTACAAGCTAATTGTGGAATTTATAAATTAGATTTGTGGTACTTATAATTAGATTTGCAATAGATTTAAACTTTTATCCTGATGCAGATGCCAAGGCTTAAACTGGGGGAGTTTTTGAGGACACTTGTGGGTGTGTCTTTAGTCCTACATTAGATATGAATCGGATAGATCTTAGGTACTTAATAATACCTTAAGGTAGGAATGGCAAGGGGTAGGGTACCTGCAAAATTTGCCTTATCTGTATCTGAATCCATTTAAAATCCTACAGCCCGAACCTTAGCAAGTTTTAATTTTAAATCCCAAACCCTTTCCAAATCCTATAGGGCTTTGCTAAATAGATCCTATTAGGGTTCGGGATAGTTTGGGTATCCGAAAATATCTGGCCAGCTGCCATCCTATCTTAAGTCTAGCCTTTTTGGATGGGGTCTAGATTGTTACACATATACTAATAAATATATAGCAAAATAAAGTGATTGCAACTCTATCTACAGTACACTTGCACTTCTTATTGAACATTGCACAAGCACCATATAATTAAAATTACCATATCCCAACAATCTATATTTCTATTGAATTGTCCAATCCTACAAATTAATCTTGCCAAGAGATCTTGGTTATATTTTCGATCTCTTGTAGTGATCAAATTAGCCAAAGCTCAAAGCATAAATTCTCGAAGTCACCTTGAAATAGGTATTTTTCATCCTAAATGGATATGTATACATCAAGTTATGTCTCCAAAATCATGCTAAATATAGAACTTATGCCAAATTTTCAGCCCATTTTAACCCATATATTGACCAAATCAATAAAGATTTAGTACAAAAATATGGGTCCCAAAGTTAGCTTCAAAATGAGCATATATATAAGTTATCCTCAATAGCAATTGCCCAACTTTTAAAAATGGTTATCACATAACAGGGGCTCCTCTCCCTATATTTCCTCAATATGTGATATTCTAGTTCTGCATTCTTGTGAAAGAACTCAAAAAAAGAGCAAGGTAAGATCTGTGAGAAAGAAATGGAAGAGAGATGAGAAAGAGAGTTATGAGAGAGAGATTACAAGGGAGTAGGGAGAGGAAGAGGGCTTGGTTAAGAGGTTATGTGTAAAAGAGAAATGGTAGATTGAAGAGAGAATTATGAGAGAAAAGTGACCATGAGTAGCGGTAGGCAAACGTGTGAACCAAAAGAAACACACAGAGAGAGGGATAAGGTTGGTTTAGGTTGAGGTTTAGAATCTTCTAATTGGGCTGATCTAATAGGTTGGGTTAGTAGGTCATTATCTAGCCATTACACAAATAATGGTGACCACGAGAAATCTCCAATCATCAAGCCATTGCCACAAGTCATGGAGCTAAAGAGAGATGACATGGTAATATGTGTGATAGAAAAAAATATTTTCAACATGAACATGTTGCCTCAAACCACCAAATATTTATGATGGCGAAACTACTATTACCATGGACACGAGGTTTGCCAAGACAACACGTAAGAAAGAAAAAGGAGGAAGGGGGGGAGAGAATAGGGGCGAGGGGAAGAAAAGAGAAGGGCACAGGGAGAGAAGGCTTCTCGGCTAAAAAAAAATAGCAATGAGGCTAGGGCTAAGGGATGCTTGAAAAGGAGAGGGAGTTGTGGAGTCTCTATGAAAAAACTGGAGAAAGACTATTTAAATTTTATTGTTATATAGATGAAATTATTAAAAAATAATAGTTTGGAGAAAAGCTCCCTCTCTATTCTCCTCTAAACTGCTCTAGAGCATACATGTACGAGCCATAATTAACTATAGGTAGGGGACTATGCAACCATCAATATAGACAGTTATGGCCAAGTACTTATAATGAAAGAAATCGTAAGTCCTTTACTTAGGATTCAATATGACACTGCATGCCACTACAAACTATTGTTGTTTAGATGCTATTGTTGCTTTCTAGACTAAGAAAGAAGAAATTATGTCCAAGTATAGACTCTCATTTGTTGCCTTCCTACTATAAAATAAAATATTACAAAAAACTATACTCTAACATATACTAATTCCTAACTAATTGATAAAAAATAGACATCCAATTCGACAAAATAATTTTTATTTGTACTTTTCAAATGATAATTTTACCCCATAAAATCAAAATCTACTCCAAAATTGAACACCTAGTTCAAAAATTAAACTCAGTTACCAAACTAATTGTTATAACCTAATCTAATCAAGCAACTCGTCTATAACCCATCTTTTTTGACGAATGTGTCACAATCAAAAATAACTTAAAATAATAAGGAATTGGAATATACTTTATAGAAATACATAAATGACATACCAAGCATCCTTAAGTACAAATATGAATTATTGCTATGAAAGGCTATTCTATATTTTACCTAGAATGTTGCATGTTGAATGCAGTTAGTTGAAAATTCTAAGATATGTACAAGCCAAAACAAACAATATATTTATAAATTGTAGTAGTATAGATACTTAAAAAAAGAATTAATTGTACAATTAAATCTTGTCCCTTAGTTATACAAAGGATAAATAGGTGGTTTGTTAACCAATACTATCCATTATTATTAAGGAGACCCCAATGCATGAGGATCCTCCCACTATAAGGTTTGGAGAGGGTTAGATATATACAGCCTTACCCTTGTGTGCAGAGTCGTTGCTTCCATATTTTTAACCTATGGAACCTAAAGTCATAATGGAGTAATCTTATACCATTACACCAAGACTCGCCCTCTAAATCTGTTGTAACTAAAAAAAAATGAAACCTAGGACTCGTATCTCTCTCACTTTTATAGATCTCTATTCACCATCTATCATTATGTATCAACCTATCATAGCTAAGGATGAAACTTCTATACAACACAATAATATGGAAAAAAACAGATTGAAATGCAAATTTTAAGTAGAAGACAAGTTGAATCAGAGTGAAAAATTTTGATACCTTAAAATTACTGGAGTAAGGAGAAAAGATTAAAACTTCATAGAATCACAAATTGAACATAGGAAAGAACATTCATAGAGGACTCAAACGTTTAACCACAAAAATTAAAAAGAAAAGGGTGAGAGATGGGAAGGGAGGAGGGAGGAAAGAGCAACATCATGGGATTTCAAAAAGGGGTGTGTTGATTATGTAAGAGGAATTAGCGAAAGTGCTTGTTAAGCAAAAGAGATAAGGAAGGGTGATGTGACAAGAAGAGAGAGAGATAGGAAGATAAGTATTTCAAATGAAAGAAGAAATACATGGGATTTGAGAAGAGGAGGTGCTAAGGATTTGAGATATTAGGAAGTAGATACCAGTAGCCTTCACCTCCTCTTTCTATCCTACACAAGACATTGAGTCTCTCTCATTGAATATTGATGGCCCTTGTCTTTCATCCCCTTCTTAAATTCCAAAGTCTCCATCATAAAAAGTACGAGCAAGAGCATGAAAGAAAATAGGGACAAAATAGACTTGGCATAAAAAAAAATTGAATTTATAAAAAGTTACATATATTTTGCCACTTGTAATCAATAATTGTGGCATATTATTAGTACCATTGGACTAGAAAAATAGAACTATGCTATTGGCTTCAAAAATATGAACATCCAGGAAAAATATTTATCAAACCAAAAGTCAAAGAAATTAACAACTAATATACCAAATCAATTAGTAGTATGCTCTAACTCAAACCAAAGTTTCAATCTTAAAATAACATTATTAAATTTGAAAGATTGACTCTTCTTACAAGGTCCTTTCAAACATGATGTAAAAGTCAATAAAAGTAGAATACCTTTAAGATTCTTTAAAATCGATAGTCCCACAATCTTCAGAGGGTGTGGGCCTAGGAGAACCATCAATCGGCAAAAAGTTGAGATAAAGAATACAGCCTTCATAGCAACCATATTCAACAAGGCTGCGCTGATCTTCCTTCATCAGACAACCATTGTTATGCGTGAGCAAAAGCCTACTTTCTTCAAATTCCTCTTTCTTTGCGATCTCTCTCTTCAAACCACTAACAGTTTCTTCATCTTCCACCTCTATATAGAAAAACCTACCAGTGAGTATCTCTATTCCCAATCTCATCTTGTCCTGCATTTCTTGGACTCTGTTGACCTTTTTATAGAGGGGTCTATCCTTAGTGCAATCTACTTATTGAGACATATGGCAATCATGCTCCACTTTATATCACGACCATATCAAATAAGATTTTTAGTAGATATATACTTGGAATATTATTAATTATAAACTAAAATATTATAATTCATTAATTTTTGGTAATTGTTATTAGGATTTATTTAGTAACTTTGAATTTCTATATATCTAATTGGCAAGACCAATATAGGGTGCATCGAATAATGCAAATTAATAAAGAATGTGTAAACCTAATTTTTTAATGTCATTCAAAAAATGATATGTCATCCTTATTAGGATAAGCACCACAAGAAAGTTTTGTACGAAATAACTTTCAATCGATGTTATTTTTGTAATTAACTGCCATAACTATTTGTTTAATACTTAGAAGGACATTATTCTTATAGAAATCTATTAGTAGCCACTGTCCAAAGGTAGTTATTGCTAAATTTAACCATTTTCTCAGTTGTAAAATTCTTCTAGGTATGTTTTTCTTCTTACTCGCTCTATAAGGTCCAACCTGCTCCAAAATTTATTTTGGTCTAATTAATCATTTTATGTGATTTTTTAAGCTACCGATGTATAAAATATGACTAATGAAGGTTTATCTAATTTCTTTCTTTTGATCTAGTTCCTCTTTGGTATTTCTTTTAATTTTCTTTTTAGTGCAATCACTTGGTGAATTGTAAAGTCCTCATGACCGAGATACAAAGGAACCATTTTCTCATTGAGTTTGCCATAAACCTCAATTACCCAATAGTTTGAAAATTTGGAAACATACTTAGTACCTGATTTGGTGTTTACATGAAAATATAGCTTATCATGTCTTAATCATAAGAAAAAAAGATTACATCATGATTCCTATTTAAGATTTTTAGCCTAACTCTTTGAAAAGAAAGGTTGTCAGGACATCTAACCGAAGCCTAGTCAACTGAAAACTTTACTAACCTATTTTCAAAACAAAAGGTAAAGTTTTAAAAACAAGGGTTTTTTGCATGGATACCCTTCTAAATATCGGATTTTGCGTGAATAGCCTTCCAAAATTGATATTTGCATTTATACCCTCGTAAAATACTTGTTTTGTTGTTCTACCCTTTTTTATTCTTATTTTTGCATATATACCCTTGTCATCTAACGTCATAAAAAAATTAGCGGTTTCAAATTAAAATGACTAAAATACCCTTAATGGTTAGGCGTACAAATAAAAAATTTTGTAAGGGTATACAAGCAAATAGTAACTTTACAAGGATATTCATACAATTTTCTATATTTAGAAGGGTATATATGCAAAAAAAAACTTAGTAGATGAAAAGAATTGAGATACATTTATTAATGTGATAGCCTTTATAATCCTGTATTTATTAGGAAATGCATTTGGTTCTATGACGAGAGGCCTGTTTCTTTATCATAAATATAACAAAAATATATAATAGGATTTATTCTCAAATAAAATATATGGTATGCAGCTAGAAACCAAAAAATAGAGCTTCAATATAGGTTCACAGTAAAAAATAGGAATGAAATAAAATCAACTACAATAATCATTATTGTTCTTCGAACACTTGTAATGATTTTTTTTTGGTTCAGATTAATAAAAGAAAAATAGTATAAATCAATGAAAGGGAAGAGAGGGTAACTTGATATTGAAATATTTTTTTATAATCAACAGATAGGAGAGATATGAAAGATTTGAAAGATAGATCGCACCAAAAGATAAGTTTTGCGAAAGCCCGCGGGGGTTGGGGAAGCCGGGCGCGGTGGTTGGGAAGCCCACGGGGGGGACGGCGGGGGGGAGCTCGCGGGGGGGACTGCAGGGTGTGAGGGGAGAACGGCGGGGGGAGAGCTCGTGGGGGGTGGGGAAGACGCGCCGCGCGGGGGAGACGATGGGGGGGGGAGCTCGCGGGGGATGGGGAAGACGCGCCGCGCGGGGGGCGGGGAGCTTGCGGGGGGGGGGGACGGCGGAGGCGAGGAGCTCCCAGGGGAGGGATAAGACGCGCTGGGGGGGGGGTTGGAGTGGTGTAAGGATTATAACATCATTTCAAAATTTAATTTTATTTTTAATTAATATAAATATTATTTTTTAACACCGTTAAACTAACTGTTATATTAGGGGTATTTGTACAATAACAGAGTTTTACAAGGGTATACATGCAAATATTAATTTTGAAAGGATATTCACGCAAAATCTAATATTTAGAAGGGTATCCATGCAAAAAGCCCTTAAAAACAATATGGTTAATATTCATGTTCGACCATGCATATAAATAAGGATTCTTTGCACATAAACATTTACAAATCTAACTTATTGAATATCCACCCCGAAAGTAACTATTTACATACGCACCCCTCAAACATCCTGGTTTTGCATGGATGCCCCAACTATTAGATGTTTGGCTAACAATTCTAATAAATAACCCTTCTGAATATCATTGGGCATAATTATCCTTTTATGTTAACATCCCTGCATTTGTTATATATTCCTCAAGAATATTATTGTAAGGGGTGATAAAATTATTTTATTCTTAAAATGATTACTTCTCAACACCGTCAACTAAAAATATAACCGCATATGTATTCATGCAAAAATATGATGTTTTAAGAGATACATATGCAAATAGTAATTTTCGAAGGCTAGAAATACAATAAGCTATTTTTGTAAGGGTAATGAACAAAAAAAAAGAATAAAAAGGGAAGAAGAGGAATAACATGACAAGAGAAGAAAATGATCTTTTTAATGAGTAGAGCAAGAACAAGAGGAATGACATGAGAGGGGGCCATTGAACAACTAGGCAGCATGTTGAAGGCTTGCTAGTAGTAGAATAGGTATTGGAAAGCTTCATAAGAGCCTCCAGTTGGTGATACATATGCGAAGGAGGAGGTTCCGAGGTAAGAAGAAATAGGGAAAGGAATAAGCAAAGTAAAAGCATCTTGTAAGTTATGTATTTTCACTTTCAATTTATGTAAAATAAAAAATTATTTCAGTATAATAGTGAAAATAAGGTAATGAAAGAAAGTTCAAATGAAAAAAAAAGTTATTTTTTCTTCTAATATAAGTCTACTCTGCTGCTATGTAAGTAATCTATGCTTTACAAGTGCATAGGTAGACCTGTTAGATGTATGCCCTAGAAGCCAATCTGGCTGACACATTGTTAATTCTAGGGACATAATTTTGTACTTGACTATTTATTATTGAATAAATAAAAGGCATCTTTTCATTCATATTATTTATGTGTCTATGAATCGTCCAAGAAATTAATAAGATGATGATGCATATTCTCAAGAGTTGAGAATTTGAGCCATGTATCATTGGTGATTAATTTTAAATGCTCCTGATCCATGGATCATCACGAAGACGGTGATCGATCCGATCAGTGCACAGATCACTTTCCTTCTGGATGGACGAGACTTGAGTCCACAGTGTAGGGACACTGAAGTGATAGTGCAGGTGCTTGTTAGAGAACAAGGGTACTGAGCGTGACCAAGACAAGAAGTCACTTGGATGTCTATCCACTCGTCAATGACTTGCTTGATGTTGCAGTAGTGTGACTGGTCCTTTGACCTGCGGTGCTTCGGCTACTCACAGTGAGGTTATTGTAGTTTGACTGCACACATACATGGTCTCTAGACATATGGGTCCATGCAGTGTAGATTGGCTGCAGTAAGTTCACTGTAGGAGTAGGGTATACACCTATAAGGAATCTATCGACCTTGATAGATAAGGAGAGATCCTATGTGATTTATAAGACTGAGTTCGTAAGACCTCGACCGGGACAGTATGCACAGTGGAAAAAGGGTTTTCCACTCTCGAACTTAAGTTGAATAAATCTTCACATATGACAGACGATGGGGTTTGACGAGTTGTCCATGACCTCCGTCCTGTAGGGATCCACGATAGTAGGACTGTATCACACGATAACTGCACCTAGAGGTTCATCATTCTATTCTACTGGGTAGCCACTACATGCTGCTAGGTGTCACTGGTAGATGGTGGGACTCACAGGGATTATCTCGATGATCGATAAACCCTAATGAGTAGAGTTGGAATCGTCCCAATCCATTGAAAGGAGTTTTCAATGATATCATGATAGAGATCATGATATATCTCACTACCAGTCAGAGTAGAACCTATGGGGTCACACACACTAGAAGTATTGACCGATCCGATGGTTGAATCGTGATTAGGAATCACAAGTAATCAATTCGATTGATATTCGGTTGAAGAAGGAACAAAGAGAATTAATTGGACTTAAAACAAGAGTCCTACTTCGAGTAGGATTCCTAGAGTCCTAATTGGATTAGGACTGGAAATCCTAGTTGGAGTAGGACTGGGATTCCTACTTGGAATAGGATTCCTACAATCCTAATAAGATTAGGTGTTTTGAATTAGAATCGGATTCCTACTTGGAGTAGGATTCCTAGAGTCCTAATCAGATTAGGACTTCGGATTCAAATAGAGTCCTAATTGGATTAGGACTAAAATCAAATATGTCCTAATTTGGATTAGGGTTTCTTAAGTCACAATTCATTATTAATCTAATGAATCAATAAGACTCCTAATTGGATTAGGATTGAAGAGTTCAATTGAGTCAAAATTGTTTTAAGTTCTAATTGGATTAGGACTTACCTAGATTGGACCCAAATTGGTTCACCCTTGGACTAAGCCTAATTGGATTAGGACTTAATCACATTAGGGCATCCAAATCCTTACTTAATGAGGATTAGGGCAACCATGAACACGCCCCTCCTCCTTTCCTTTGCTTGGGGCGGCAACACAAGAGGGGTCGGCGCCCCTCTTGGAAGGTGATCAAGGGCTCCTAATTTGTAGGAGCCCTTCATGCCTTTAAAAGGGCTTGTGGGCGGCACCTAGGGCAAACATGGTCCTCCTCCTCTTCAAGCCGTACGCCTCCCTCTCCTCTCCTCTTGGTTCAGCCGCAAGCAACGGAAGAAAAGGAAAAGCCATTGGCGGCCCCCTCCTCTTCTCTTCCTCCTTCCAACGCAAGGAAAAGGGAGTAGGCTGCAAGGGCTTTGGTTCTTCATCCAGTTGCCTTCTTCTTCTTCCTCCTCTCAAGCACAATCAAGGGTTGATTGATAGAGAGAAAATCAGCCATCAAAAAAAGTCTTTGCAAGGGAGCTAGCACCCCGGGAAGACAAGAAAGCTTTGATCGGTCCTCTGCATCGTGTGGATACCCGTAGAGGCCGGACGTTTGAACGGCTTCAAACGAACCTTCATCCTAAAATCACGAACTTCAGTTTGCGGTGATCATCTACCCGCACAAGGTGAAGATCTGATCTTCTAAATGTTTTAAAAGTTCTTAATTCTTGCCTAACTACGAACGGTTCATGAAACAACGTTCATGCGGTGAACGTCGATCCCGCACATGCCTCTTCCGCTGCCATCTGATTTTTTTTTTTGAAATATCAGCGGCATGGGCGGATTTCCAACAGTGGTATCAGAGCCTAGGCTTCATAGATTAAGGTAAGAATTAATTATCTAATGATTTATTAGATCTGAAAATTGAATGATCATGCATCCTGAAAATTTCTGCATGCAGATTTTTCAGGGGTGCTGATTTTTGCATGCTGATTTTTATGTGATAAGATGATGATTCTAATTGCATTGTTAATGAGATTACAAAGTTTAGAATCATGATTAGCATGATCAGCAACCTATGTCATGATATAATCAGTTAGTTTTCAGATCTTAAAATTATAATTGTTGCATATGGTGATGATCATAGGATTCAAACCCTTTTGGTATCAAATGTAATGACCTGCGATGTGATCTGCGATGTCATGTAATTTTTCAGATGCTTGCATGCATCTTATTTGATGTTTTGAGAGGCCTGCGTGCCTCCTAAAAGGAGATGTAATTTATTTTTATTTTTATTTTACATCTGGTTGTATTTCTATGATGTGATGTACGTCAACGATCAAGTTGAAGACAAGACATGAGATGAACAGGAGTCTAAGTAGTTGATGGCGATTGGATCAAGAGTTGGTCAAGGATCGAATCAAGGAGGCTTGGAACCAATTCAAGAGTTGAAGACCAGTTGATCGATTGACGTGCATGTGCTTGTAATACGACCTAACTAGAATCCATGATCATCACCTATTTAAAGTTTAGCTTTAATTATTGCTGCGATTATAACTGCCTGCAATGTGCCGTTTGCATGTGATGTGAACGAGAGTCGGGTAGATAGGTTTACATGTGATGTAGCAAACCCAATTGAGACCTAAATTGAAACCTCCTCAATCAAGTCGAGAGTGAACCGACATGAGCAAGTCATATTAGATTAATTGATCTAATTGGTGTCTAGGAAAGCATGAAAGGTGGTTACTTGATTAGGACCTTACTCTCTGAGTAAGGGGAGCCTCCCACCTGCTTATCTGACCAATTGTTCGATTACCTCTTATGAAGAGCTCAAGTTGCAAACACTAAGACCTGATTAACCAATATTAAATCAATAGGTCTTCCACTGTAGTAGAGCTGCTAAGGTCTTTCTGATGTTGATTTGTCTCGGCTGGACACAGTGGTCAAGTTGCATCGGGGGGCTGGACCTCTCTATAGACATGAGATGTTGTAGGATAAAGGTGGGGTTGGGCACCAATAACTGTTAGGTGAGGACCCAATGACGACTTTATTCCTACGGTTATATGGTGGGTCTGACTTAAGTAATTAATGGGACCAATAACTGTTAGGTGAGATTTTCATGGCTTACAGACCAAGTTGTACTGCAACATGCTTGAGAAGCATTGTACAAGAGTTGTACATTCATCAATCTATGTGTCACCAATAACTGTTAGGTGAGGTGGCATGTAAATTGGTGGGACCGCAGTACCCACTAGAAACCCTAGTCGTGTGGGATTTTCGTTTTCCTACCAGGGGAGTGTGAGGGATTCGAGAAAATAGTGGGAGTTACATTTGTTCTAAAAGACCTTAGAACAGATTAGGATCAAGTACAAAAGTCTAACTAGAATCTTTACTCTCTGCAGATACAATGTCAGCTTCAAACCCTTTGACCCGTATTCTTGAGACCAACCGACTGACCGGAACCAATTACAAGGACTGGCTTAGAAACCTCAAAATTGTTTTGGACTGTGAGAAAATAGGCTACATACTCGATTCAGATAGCCCCACACTACCAACTCGTCCTACTGATGTTCAGCGTCAGATGCATCAAAAGTGGATGGATGATGACATTAGAGTTAAATGCTATATGATGGCATCCATGTCAAATGAACTCCAATGCCAGCATGAAAATATGAAGACTGCTAGGGACATACTGGCACACCTGCAAGAGTTGTATGGTGAGCAGAGTCGCACAGCTCGTTTTGAAGTATCCAAGAGGCTCTTCAAGACAAATATGGGAAGGGCAGTCTGTCCATGATCACGATCTGACTATGATCAAGGACCTAGAGGAGCTTGAGAAGCTCGGAATGAACATGCACAAGGAATTACAAGTGGATTTGATCCTACAGTCACTTCTTGATTCATTTGGTCAGTTTATAGTAAACTACCACATGAATAAAATTGAATGCATTAAGACTGAACTGATAAACATGTTGGTAAATGCTGAGGGAGCCTTGAAAGGTTCAAGGGGCAATGTCCTTGCTACTGAGTTGACTTCTGGTTCCAAGAGAAAGTCTACTTGGAAGAAAAAGAAGCCTGCTAAGAAGCAGAAGAAAGACAAGAAGCCAAAGAGGGAAGTTCAAAAGAAAAAGGCTAACGACAAAGGAAAATATTTCCACTGCAATGTCGACGGCCACTGGAAGAGAAACTGTTCTTCATACCTCGAGAGCTTGAAGAACAAAAAAGGTGACACACCTTCAGAAGGTATAGACTTGCTCATAATTGAAACTAATCTAACGGTTTCTTCTACTTCTAGTTGGGTTATAGATTCTGGTTCTAGTGCTCATCTATGCACTACCATGCAGGGTCTAAAGGAAAGTAAAAGGCTCGCAGAAGGTGCGGTAACCCTTCGGGTTGGCAACGGGGCAAAAGTTGCTGCTGTGGCTGTGGGCACCTACCATCTGCGACTACCGTCTGGTTTTAGTTTATTACTTAGAGACTGCTATTATGTACCTGTTGCTAGCAGAAATTTGATTTCTGTTTCATATCTAGCACAGGAAGGTCATGTTTTTATATTTGACAAAGACTGCTGTTCTATTTATTTAAGAAATAAAATAGTCGCACGTGGTTTTATGATTGACAGTCTCTATCATTTGCATATGGATATATCTATGAATGTTACCGAGCAAGAAGTGAGTGCCAAAGGATCCAAAAGATCCAGAGATGAGATAAACCAAAAATATTTGTGGCACCTCAGACTTGGCCATATTGGAGAGGATAGGATGAACAAAATAGATAAAGATGGGCTTCTCGGCTCATTGACTTCCGAGTCGTATCTAGTTTGCGAGTCCTGTCTTCAAGGAAAAATGGCTAGATTGCCCTTTGTAGGACATGGGGAGAGGACCACTGAAATACTTACCCTAGTACATACGGATGTATGTGGCCCATTTGATGTGCTAGCGAGGGGACGTTATTCGTACTTCATTATCTTTACCGATGATTATTCACGGTACGGGTATGTGTATCTTATGAGACACAAGTCTGAATCTTTTGAAAAGTTCAAAGAGTTCAAGAATGAAGTAGAAAAACAAACTGGAAAACCTCTTAAGGCTCTTCGATCAGATCGAGGAGGAGAATACCTTAGTGGGAAATTTCGGGACTATCTCAAGGAAAACGGCATAGTCTCACAGTGGACACCTCCGGGTACACCTCAACTCAACGGGGTGTCAGAGAGGAGGAATCGAACCCTATTGGATATGGTCAGGTCCATGATGAGCTTCACTGATTTACCTATGTTTCTTTGGGGAGATGCCTTACTTATCGCAGTATATCTACTGAATAGAGTTCCCTCTAAATCCGTTCCTACCACACCGTATGAGATATGGCATGGTAAGAAACCAAGTCTTGGTCATCTCAAGATTTGGGGATGTCCGGCCCATGTCAAGAGACTACAGGCAGACAAGTTAGAGGTTAGGACCATAAGTGCTTGTTTTATAGGATATCCTAAAGAGTCATTAGGATACAATTTTTACGTCTCAGAGGATCACAATGTGTTTGTGAGCCGTCACGCCATCTTCTTAGAAAACCAGTTTATCCTTGATAGAGGCAGTGGGAGAAAAATTGAGCTTGAAGAGAAAGTCTCTGAAAGGCAAAGAGTCATGGATCCTATTGAATCCATTCATACAGAGGCAGTACATGATGTCCCTCGACCACCTCGTAGATCTAGTAGGGTCTCCCATCCTCCCGATAGATACTTAGGTATACTAGAAGACGATACCGAGAAAATGTTCCTAGTGGGAGATAGGGATCACATACAGGATCCCAAAACCTACAACGAGGCGATATCTGATGTCGATTCTGAGAAATGGTTGGAAGCTATGAAGTCAGAGTTAGACTCCATGCATTCCAACCAAGTCTGGACCTTAGTAGACCCACCAGAAGGTATTGTACCTATTGGATGCAAATGGATCTACAAAAGAAAGATAGGTTCGGATGGAGAGGTAGAGACCTATAAGGCAAGGCTTGTGGCGAAAGGGTATAGTCAGCGCGAAGGCATTGACTATCAGGAGACCTTTTCACCTGTAGCCATGCTAAAATCTATCCGAACATTGCTTGCCATTGCAGCATTTCATGATTATGAAATCTGGCAGATGGATGTGAAAACTGCTTTCCTGAATGGATATCTTGATGAAGATATCTATATGGAACAGCCTTTGGGTTTTACTTCCAGTGATGGAGATCACAAGGTTTGCAAGCTGCAAAGGTCCATCTATGGACTAAAGCAAGCATCTCGGAGTTGGAACACTCATTTCGATGACGCAATCAAAACGTTTGATTTCAACAAAAACGAAGAGGAACCGTGTGTTTACAAAAAGGTTAGTGGAAGCGCTGTCGTATTTCTCGTACTGTACGTGGACGACATCCTACTGATAGGGAATGATATTTCCATGCTAACCTCGGTCAAGGTCTGGTTGTCAAAAGAATTCTCTATGAAAGACCTTGGGGAAGCATCCTATATTTTGGGAATAAAAGTCTATAGAGATAGATCTAAAAGGATGCTTGGCCTTTCACAGAAGATGTACATAGAGGAGGTGCTGAAGAGGTTCAGCATGGAAAACTCCAAGAGGGGTCTCTTACCCCTAAGGCATGGAATTCATCTCTCCAAGAAGATGTGCCCCAACACATCTGAAGAGATTCAACGCATGAGCAAGATATCCTATGCATCGGCAATAGGGAGCCTTATGTATGCCATGCTATGTACACGACCTGATATAGCCCTTGCTGTGAGTGTCACAAGCAGATATCAGTCGAATCCAGGTGAAGAACACTGGACAGCTGTGAAGAATATTCTTAAGTACTTGAGAAGAACTAAAGATTTATTCTTGGTTTTTGGAGGATCATCAGAGTTAAAGGTAGAAGGGTACACAGATTCAGACTTCATGACTGATGTTGATGATAGGAAGTCAACATCTGGATATGTGTTCTTGTGCAATGGTGGTACGGTGAATTGGAAGAGTTCTAAACAACCGATTATTGCTGATTCTACTATGGAAGCTGAATACATCGCCGCCTCTGAAGCTGCTAAGGAAGGCTTCTGGTTCAAGAAATTCATTGCAGAGTTGGACGTGATGACATCAGATGCCATCACACTCTACTGCGATAATAATGGCGCCATAGCTCTTGCTAAGGAACCAAGGTCTCATCAGAAGTCCAAGCACATAGAGCGGCGCTTCCATCTCATACGCGACTATGTTGAGAAGAAATATGTAGAGGTGCAGAGAGTAGACTCCGTGGATAACGTGGCAGATCCGTTCACTAAGCAGCTAAGTCAGCAAAAGACTGAAGCCCTCCTTGAGAAGATGGGGCTTAGATATATGACTGATTGGCTTTAGTGCAAGTGGGAGATTGTTAGATGTATGCCCTAGAAGCCAATCTGGCTGACACATTGTTAATTCTAGGGACATAATTTTGTACTTGACTATTTATTATTGAATAAATAAAAGACATCTTTTCATTCATATTATTTATGTGTCTATGAATCGTCCAAGAAATTAATAAGATGATGATGCATATTCTCAAGAGTTGAGAATTTGAGCCATATATCATTAGTGATTAATTTTAAATGCTCCTGATCAATGGATCATCACAAGGACGGTGATCGATCCGATCAGTGCACAGATCACTTTCCTTCTGGATGGACGAGACTTGAGTCCACAGTGTAGGGATACTGAAGTGATAGTGCAGGTGCTTGTTAGAGAACAAGGGTACTGAGCGTGACCAAGACAAGAAGTCACTTGGATGTCTATCCACTTGTCAGTGACTTGCTTGATGTTGCAGTAGTGTGACTGGTCCTTTGACCTGCGGTGCTTCGGCTACTCACAGTGAGGTTATTGTAGTTTGACTGCACACATACTGAAAGTGAATCCTAGGTTCTTCGGTATTAAGCATGCTGATTTTTTTTTTTTTTTAAAACCATGGCTGAACCTGATCGGGTTGCCTACGTACCCCTTCATAAGGGGGATCAAGCCATACGTAGTTCTTTTTAAGTTTTAAAACGCAGCGGAAAAATCGAATCAAACAATTTAATTCATGCATGCTTACAAGATCAAATCTAGAAATCAGCACCTTAAGAACACATAGGATTATGCCGGAATCGTTTAAACAATTATGCTAAAACTTTTATGCATGATTAACTATCAGATCTGAAACTTAAGAACTCTATTCCGATTAATCTCCGAATATCCATTGAATGGATTCTGGAGATATCTCCGTGAGGAGCCCCAAAAGAGGGTAAAACCTCGGGGAATCAGACCTAGATCTTGACACCATAATAAAAGATTAATGTAGGATTAATACCTTTTATGATGGATGAAACTTGTGGATCTGATCCTCGACTTCACAGCCACGCACACGAATGGCCTCTACGAGAAGTCCACGCGAAGTTCCTGAAGAGATCCAATCCTGCGGAAGTGTTAGCTTGCGCAGAATTTCTTGAAAGCTGAAATCTGCCCGTCGGGATTCAATCAACTCTTGATCAATCGTCTTGAAGCAGATGGAGATGAGGTTTGTAAGGGAAGTAGAGGACTCAGATCTGATCTTGAATCTTCTAGATATTCACCCTGAAAACCCTATCTAAAATGGAGAAGAAGAGGAAGAGGAGGCGGGTGAGGAAGAAGGCTGCAATGGATGTGTTTTTGGTGCCCATATTTGACCCCTTTTAATGGCCTCCGAATTTTCATTCAAAATTTGAAATTTATTTTCAGAAAACCTCTTTTAGTTGGCACATGCAAAGGAATAGGAACAACCCAAATCAGATCTCAACCAAATCTGATTTAAATTCAAATTTTAAACACATGTGCAAGAGGGAAGGAATTTGAAATCCATGCGGCAAGGTAAAACACTTCATAATTTCGAAATCACCTCTTGAAATTCGAATTTAATCCATTCAAAAACTCATACGCCACCTTGGCTGATGGTTTGAGTGATTAAAATCATTTAACACATTGCTTAATGTTTGAATTTAAATTCAAATAACAAACAATGTCGCCATGTGTCAAGCAATGGGTCCATGTGCCATGCAATAATTTTGGTTTATTTAAAATTCATGAAATCCAATTCCATGTCACCAATAATTGCCACATCATCTGAGCCTAATCCTCTTGGGTTGCACCTAATCAAATTTGGTCAAACCCAAATTAAAACAAAGCAATTTGGTTGAACCCAATCTAATCAGGTCAGACCCTGATTGAGCTCAAATTGAATCCAATTCAATTTTGGCTTATGCAAACTCAATCAAATTGAATTATTACTTTGTTTTGGACCTAATTCAATTAGGTCAATCCCCAATTAAGAACAAATTAATTTAAAATTAATTTGATCAGCTTAAGTCCTTTTTGGTTCTGACCTAATCCAATCAGGTCAAAACCCTGATTGAGCCCAAACTTGAATCCAATTCAATTTGGCTCATCCTTAGCACAATTACTCAATCAATTTGAGTTTATTAGTAATTTAATTACTAATTAATCCTTCAATAATTACTTTAATTATTTTATAAGATAATTTGCCAATTAAATTGACCAAATTACCCCTGAGTGATTCTTAATCATTCATCAGCTTTCTTGATCAATCAGGAATCTTCTATGCGTGTGACCTCATAGGTTCGAACCTAAGTCGGTAGTATAGGAACAATTTTCTACACTAATCGATGTGACCATCTAGCAATGGTACCCGACGTCCGGATAGGTCGAATATATGCGAAGCAAATATTCTGGAACCCTGAACTATGGTTACTGTATAATTCAATCCCTTTGACTCCTAATGCCAGGATGACTTAGAGCTCACTGTCAACCCTATAATTAGTACATCCATTATGTGATTAACTTTAGATATCCCGTGACTCCTCACTGGGATTACCCTGGCCAAGGTTTTGCTAAATTAATCACAAGACATTATCTCCTATTTTCAGGAGGGGTCAATTCCATCTTGACTCACAACTGACTACGCAAGTACTTGACTGCACCCAGTGACCTTCCGTCACTGAATTAGAAATTCAGGTAGTCCGGTACCAAAGTACAGTGAGTTGCTTGCTAGTCACAGGTTGCGGTCTCAGGTCAGAGGGCCAAACTTATACCCATATCCACTCGAAACATCTCTCGACAGTAGAGCGTTCCGGAATTGGTCACGTTTAGTGAAATGTACTTCTACACTTCACTTGTGTGGCATACCAGTGTCTCCATACTCCTTGGTTAAGAGGACAACCAACATATATGTCACACAACGACCTAATCTCGATAATGTTGTCGTCCTAGTAACAACATATCATTTCGTCGCAAACAAGTTTAAGGACTCAAAGATAAATCCTCCTTTATCATAACATAAGTCCTAAGGACTTCATCATATAAGAGTTCATTTGAAGATGAAATGATGAATAATGCCATATAACACTTTATTAATTTGTCAATTCATTTACAAAATTCAATCATCAATATGCTGACGATTGACATTTAGGATACAAATTCCAACAACTCCCACTTAGCCTAATGCCAATCGGCACAGTATCTAATACCCATCTTCGACTTGTGTTCGTCGAACTCTTTGATGCCGAGGACTTTGGTAAATGGGTCAGCCAGATTTTCTTTTGTGTCAATCTTCTGAAGATCAATATCACCTCGATCGATGATCTCTCGAACCAGGTGGTAGCGACGTAGAATATGCTTGGTCCGCTGATGTGCTTTGGGTTCTCTTGCTTGAGCTATGGCCCCAGTATTGTCACAAAATACAGGCACTGGACCATCAATGGAGGGTGTCACTCCAAGCTCGGTGATGAACTTCCGCAACCATACAGCTTCCTTGGCGGCATCAGATGCTGCGATATATTCTGCTTCACATGTAGAATCTGCCACTGTATGCTGCTTGGAACTCTTCCAGCAGATGGCCCCACCCTTAAGAGTGAAGATATATCCTGACACGCTCTTGCTATCATCTTGATCTGACTGAAAACTTGAATCAGTATATCCCTCAAGTTTTAAGTCAGAATCACCATAGACAAGCCACTGATCTTTAGTATTTCTCAAATACTTAAGGATGGTTTTTACAACCTTCCAGTGGTTGCTACCTGGATCAGACTGGTATCTGCTCACTACTCCTAGTGAGTATGCCACGTCTGGTCTAGTACATGTCATGGCATACATTATAGATCCCACTGCCGAAGCATATGGAATTCTATCCATACTCTCTCTTTCTTGAGGGGTTGTCGGACAATCCCTTTTAGAGAGGTTAATTCCATGGCCCATCAGAAGATAGCCTTTCTTGGAATTAATCATACTGAACCTCTTCAGTATAGTATCAATGTATGTGGATTGGGATAATCCAAGCAATCTTCTAGATCTATTTCTATAGATCTTCATCCCTAGGATGTAAGATGCTTCTCCCAAATCCTTCATGGCAAATTGAGATGATAGCCAAACCTTTATTCCTTGTAATGCAGGAATGTCATTCCCGATTAAAAGAATGTCATCCACATACAAAATAAGGAATATAATAACTGAACCATTTGCCCATTTATAAATGCAAGGTTCCTCTTCATTCTTAATGAAGCCATATATTTTGATTACCTTATCAAAACGTATATTCCAACTCCGTGAAGCTTGCTTTAATCCATAAATGGATTTTTGAAGCTTGCACACTTTAGACTCATCTGCAGATATAAAACCTTCAGGTTGTATCATATACACTTCCTCTTCTAAATCTCCATTTAGAAATGCGGTCTTTACATCCATTTGCCAGATTTCATAGTCTAAATGTGCTGCTATCGCAAGCACAATCCGAATGGACTTGAGCATTGCCACAGGAGAAAACGTCTCATCATAGTCAATACCATAACGTTGACGATAACCCTTGGCAACCAAACGGGCTTTATAGGTCTCTACCTTTCCGTCTGCGCCCCGTTTCCTTTTGAATATCCACTTACACCCTATGGATTTAATTCCTTCGGGTGGGTCAACTAATGTCCAAACATCATTGACCTTCATGAATTCCATTTCGGATTGCATGGCTCCAAGCCATTTATCAGAGTCATACCTCTGCATTGCATCCATATATGTGATCGGATCCTCATCGTTTTCATCAAGTTCGATAGGATCCCCATCCCGGACCAAGAAACCGTAGTATCTGTCCGGCTGACGTGGTACTCTACCCGATCGCCTTAATGGTGCATCTAATATGGGTTCTGGATCTGATCTAATCAAATCCGACTCAACTGGTTCAGTAGATAGTGTCGGATCTTCTACATGTTGAACTTCTCTAAGCTCAACATTAGAGCTATTTGTTCCTTCACCAAGGAATTTCTTTTCTAAGAAAATTGCTCTATTGCTTACGAACAACTTTTGTTCTTCAGCAAAGTAGAAGTAATATCCTTTAGTTTCTTTAGGGTAACCAACAAAGAAACATTTGTCAGACTTGGGTTCAAGTTTGTCTGTCTTCAAACGTTTGACGTACGCCGGACATCCCCAAATCCTAAGGTGAGAGAGCATCGGCTTACGTCCAGTCCACATCTCATGTGGTGTTTTATTTACAGACTTACTTGGAACCTTATTTAGAATATAGCAGGCTGACTCCAGAGCATATCCCCAAAAGGATATGGACAGATTAGCAAACCCCATCATGGATCGAACCATGTCTAACAGAGTTCGATTTCTCCTTTCTGACACACCATTATATTGTGGTGTACCAGGAGGAGTCCATTGGGAGAGAATCCCATTTTCTCCTAGATATGTCAAAAATTCACTGGAGAGGTATTCACCTCCTCGATCTGATCGAAGAGTTTTAATACTCTTTCCAGTTTGTTTTTCTACTTCATTACGATATAATTTGAACATTTCAAATGATTCAGATTTATGTCTCATTAAATAGACATAACCATACCTAGAAAGGTCGTCTGTAAACGTAATGAAATATGAATACCCACCTCTAGCATCTGTGCTCATTGGCCCACATACATCAGAATGTACAAGGGTCAATAAATCACTGGCTCGTTCACCTTTTCCGGTAAAAGGTGATTTGGTCATTTTACCAAGAAGACATGATTCACAGGTTGTCAATGATTCACAATCATTAAAATCAAGGATTCCCTCTTTACTTAACATGTTCATCCTGTTCTTGTTAATATGACCTAGCCTATGATGCCAAAGGTAGACGTCCGTGACATTATCTATTCTAGGGCGCTTATTGGATTTATACATTACATGAACAGGCTGTGACAAAATATAAATGCCATTACTCAGAATTCCATTCATTACAACAACACCATTCCAAATGACATTGCAATAATCCTTTTTTATTGATATTTCATAACCATTTTTGGCCAAAAGGCCTACAGAAATGATATTCAATAGAAAACTTGGACAATAGTGACAATCACTAAGGACATTTATATGAGAGCTGAATTTAAGTTTAAGAATTCCTAAAGCTAGAACTGGAACTGGTCTTCCATCTCCAACATTCAGGAACCTTTCTCCTTCTTCAAATCTCTTACTGACTTGTAGCCCCTGCAATAAATTGCAAATATTAAAAGGACTACCGGTATCCAATACCCAGGTCGAATTATCACAAATAGAAAAATTGCAAGGTGTTATCATATAAGTACCTTGATTGGCAACTGATTGCCCATTTTTCTTAGGCCGGTTCGGATCGAGGAATGCAATGTAAAGAGGACAGTTTCTCTTCCAATGTCCTTGCTTCTTGCAGAAGAAGCACTCCGCCTTTCTCTGATCAGCCTTTTTATTTTTTTTCTGACTAGGCTGAGCATGGTGCACCTGTTTCTTTTGGATTTTATTTTTCTTTTTTTCTTTCTTAAAGGAGCGACCCTTGGATGAACCTCCCACTAAGTTCACCGTCTTCTTAAGAAGTTGGTGATCAATCTCAAACGTTTGTAGTAACCCCAACAATTGGTGATAATTCACTACAGGTTTCGTCATATGAAAATGAGTGAGAAAAGGACGGTATGATCCAGGCAATGAGTTTAGTATGGCATCCTTCCCCAATTGATCATGAAGGGAAAAGCCAAGAGAGCTTAGACGCTCGATCAACTCAATCATGTACAGTACATGATCAGTTACCGAGGTCCCATCTTTCATTCGGGCGCTGAAGATGGCACAACTAGTTTTGTGCCTCTCAACGTCGTCAGGAACGCCGAATGATTCATTCAACACTTGAATGATATCTTCCGGCTGCGTATTCTCAAAACGCCTACTAAACTCATCACTCATTGCTGCCAACATGATGCATCGAACAGTGATCCGGTCACTGAGCCACTTCTGATAAGTGTCTCTGGCCGATCTTGATGCATTAGCAGCGGGCTGCTCAGGTGCTTGATCCGTTATCACATAAAGGATCCTCTCATGCTCTAGCACTATTTTCAGTTTCCTATGCCAATTATTGAAATTTGGACCAGTCAACTTGTCATTGTCCAACAATGAGCGAAGTGACAAATTAGTGGCCATTTCTGCATAAAAAGAAAATTTGGCTATTAGTATATGAATTGACTAAACTCAATAGACTTGGACTTTAGTCTAAAGGTATTCTCACTATTTTATACAAATTGGTAGCCTCTACCTCTAATTCGAAAAATTACTCCTAATTCTTTAGTGGGCACTAGAACCCAATAGATCACATATAGGCCCGAGTGTGGCTCGGCCAACCCATATGCACCTATTGGTAGGTTCTTAACCAATTGCTTTACCAAGCAACTTCTAGTGATGATTTTGCCCTAGGTTTTCCGGCAGGCGTGTGGCGCCTCCACCGAATATCCTAGTCAGGTCCAACCATTAAATGATAGGGTTAAGTCTAATCAACTAATAGACGACCAAGCCCGAGTGTGGCTCGGCTCACCTGACCGCCTATTGAAGGTACACTTAACTCATCATATATTGAATGACAATTCCAATGCTTGATAAGTACCAGGCGTGTCGCGCCTCCAATAATTATCAAAACATTGGACCCATTATCACCCAACTTAATGGGAGGCTATGACCTAGTTATCTCCATAACCATTTCATTTTAAGGACCTAATAATTTTAGAGGATTTCATAATTAGGATAGATGAGAAGATCCGGTTGGTCTAATTTCTCCCACTGATTTCACCAAATCAGATTAGACTCAAACCGGTTAAGGAGACACCTAAATCAGTCAAACTGATTTTCCTTATAGGCATGGGCTAACTCGAATCATTAAGTGATCCAATCAAAATGTGATTGACCATGTCGGCCAGGTAAGTGAGATCGGTGGAAGGGATATGCCATTAACTCGGCAAAGACGAATCAGTGCGAGTAGCTCCCAATTAAAAACCACCGGTCAAAACTGCCAAACTTATCTTAGACACCGACTGGTTAATCAATTTCGATTTGATTACTCAAATGACTCGGGCTACACCTCTGAGCCTAAATCAAGTTCCATCTTGGTCTAATCAAAGACATGGACTTGATCCATCTACAACTATTGTAAATTGATCTAGAATTTTCTTGACCTAATCTAGTTACTACTTAATTAGATTTGATCAATTAATTCTATTTGTCTATGTATGATTCTAACCTTAGGTCTAACCCAATCCTAAGAATTTGATTCAAGCTAACCCATATGCCCAAAGAATTATGCAATGTCAATTAATTGAGTTACAATTCTATTTCATAACACTTAATTCTCAATTAAGTTTAGACTTATGAAAGTTTTGATCATTGCATATTTCTTTTTAATTACATATTAATTACAATCTTTCAGTTCTTAAAACACATTTTCAGATCTGAGTTTTTGTAATTAATCACATGTAATCAGATTTAATTCATGTTTAAGTCATTATGTTTTATGTTCATGCATCACATATACATAACAACATGAATTAATACAAACAACATACATCTTATGGTTTTTTTTTTTTTTTCAGATCTGATTTGTTCATTAAAATCAGAGATCATATGAATCATAAACTTTATTTAGATCTAACCTAAACAATATTATGATTTTAGATTTATTCATGTTACTAATCCTAACACAAACATGCATCATATGCATCCAAAATTTCAGATCTACTTAATCATGCATAATCAGCAATTAAATCAATCATAAAAAATACTTTAGATCTAATCTAAGCATGCTCATGATTTCAGATTTAATTACAAGAATTAAAACATAAAAGTTTAAACATGAACCTGGCTCTGATACCACTGAAAGTGAATCCTAGGTTCTTCGGTGTTAAGCATGCTGATTTTTTTTTTTTTTTTAAAACCATGGCTGAACCTGATCGGGTTGCCTACGTACCCCTTCATAAGGGGGATCAAGCCATACGTAGTTCTTTTTAAGTTTTAAAACGCAGCGAAAAAATCGAATCAAACAATTTAATTCATGCATGCTTACAAGATCAAATCTAGAAATCAGCACCTTAAGAACACATAGGATTATGCCGGAATCGTTTAAACAATTATGCTAAAACTTTTATGCATAATTAACTATCAGATCTGAAACTTAAGAACTCTATTCCGATTAATCTCCGAATATCCATTGAATGGATTCTGGAGATATCTCCGTGAGGAGCCCCAAAAGAGGGTAAAACCTCGGGGAATCAGACCTAGATCTTGACACCATAATAAAATATTAATGTAGGATTAATATCTTTTATGATGGATGAAACTTGTGGATCTGATCCTCGACTTCGCAGCCACGCACACGAATGGCCTCTACGAGAAGTCCACGCGAAGTTCCTGAAGGGATCCAATCCTGCGGAAGTGCTAGCTTGCGCAGAATTTCTTGAAAGCTGAAATCTGCCCGTCGGGATTCAATCAACTCTTGATCAATCGTCTTGAAGTAGATGGAGATGAGGTTTGTAAGGAAAGTAGAGGACTCAGATCTGATCTTGAATCTTCTAGATATTCACCCTGAAAACCCTATCTAAAATGGAGAAGAAGAGGAAGAGGAGGCGGGTGAGGAAGAAGGCTGCAATGGATGTGTTTTTGGTGCCCATGTTTGACCCCTTTTAATGGCCTCCGAATTTTCATTCAAAATTCGAAATTTATTTTCAGAAAACCTCTTTTAGTTGGCACATGCAAAGGAATAGGAACAACCCAAATCAGATCTCAACCAAATCTGATTTAAATTCAAATTTTAAACACATGTGCAAGAGGGAAGGAATTTGAAATCCATGCGGCAAGGTAAAACACGTCATAATTTCGAAATCACCTCTTGAAATTCGAATTTAATCCATTCAAAAACTCATACGCCACCTTGGCTGATGGTTTGAGTGATTAAAATTATTTAACACATTGCTTAATGTTTGAATTTAAATTCAAATAACAAACAATGTCGCCATGTGTCAAGCAATGGGTCCATGTGCCATGCAATAATTTTGGTTTATTTAAAATTCATGAAATCCAATTCCATGTCACCAATAATTGCCACATCATCTGAGCCTAATCCTCTTGGGTTGCACCTAATCAAATTTGGTCAAACCCAAATTAAAACAAAGCAATTTGGTTGAACCCAATCTAATCAGGTCAGACCCTGATTGAGCTCAAATTGAATCCAATTCAATTTTGGCTCATGCAAACTCAATCAAATTGAATTATTACTTTGTTTTGGACCTAATTCAATTAGGTCAATCCCCAATTAAGAACAAATTAATTTAAAATTAATTTGATCAGCTTAAGTCCTTTTTGGTTCTGACCTAATCCAATCAGGTCAAAACCCTGATTGAGCCCAAACTTGAATCCAATTCAATTTGGCTCATCCTTATCACAATTACTCAATCAAATTAAGTTTATTAGTAATTTAATTACTAATTAATCCTTCAATAATTACTTTAATTATTTTATAAGATAACTTGCCAATCAAATTGACCAAATTACCCCTGAGTGATTCTTAATCATTCATCAGCTTTCTTGATCAATCAGGAATCTTCTATGCGTGTGACCTCATAGGTTCGAACCTAAGCCGGTAGTATAGGAACAATTTTCTACACTAATCGATGTGACCATCTAGCAATGGTACCCGACGTCCGGATAGGTCGAATATATGCGAAGCAAATATTCTGGAACCCTGAACTATGGTTACTGTATAATTCAATCCCTTTGACTCCTAATGCCAGGATGACTTAGAGCTCACTGTCAACCCTATAATTAGTACATCCATTATGTGATTAACTTTAGATATCCCGTGACTCCTCACTGGGATTACCCTGGCCAAGGTTTTGCTAAATTAATCACAAGACATTATCTCCTGTTTTCAGGAGGGGTCAATTCCATCTTGACTCACAACTGACTACGCAAGTACTTGACTGCACCCAGTGACCTTCCGTCACTGAATTAGAAATTCAGGTAGTCCGGTACCAAAGTACAGTGAGTTGCTTGCTAGTCACAGGTTGCGGTCTCAGGTCAGAGGGCCAAACTTATACCCATATCCACTCGGAACATCTCTCGACAGTAGAGCGTTCCAGAATTGGTCACGTTTAGTGAAATGTACTTCTACACTTCACTTGTGTGGCATACCAGTGTCTCCATACTCCTTGGTTAAGAGGACAACCAACATATATGTCACACAACGACCTAATCTCGATAATGTTGTCATCCTAGTAACAACATATCATTTCGTCGCAAACAAGTTTAAGGACTCAAAGATAAATCCTCCTTTATCATAACATAAGTCCTAAGGACTTCATCATATAAGAGTTCATTTGAAGATGAAATGATGAATAATGCCAAATAACACTTTATTAATTTGTCAATTCATTTACAAAATTCAATCATCAATATACTGACGATTGACATTTAGGATACAAATTCCAACACATACATGGTCTCTAGACATATGGGTCCATGCAGTGTAGATTGGCTGCAGTAAGTTCACTGTAGGAGTAGGGTGTGCACCAATAAGGAATCTATCGACCTTGATAGATAAGGAGAGATCCTATGTGATTTATAAGACTGAGTTCGTAAGACCTCGGCCGGGGCAGTATGCACAGTGGAAAAAGGGTTTTCCACTCTCGAACTTAAGTCGAATAAATCTTCACACATGACAGACGATGGGGTTTGACGAGTTGTCCATGACCTCCGTCCTGTAGGGATCCACGATAGTAGGACTGTATCACACGATAACTGCACCTAGAGGTTCATCATTCTATTCTACAGGGTAGCCACTATATGCTGCTAGGTGTCACTGGTGGATGGTGGGACTCACAGGGATTATCTCGATGATCGATAAACCCTAATGAGTAGAGTTGGAATCGTTCCAATCCATTGAAAGGAGTTTTCAATGATATCATGATAGAGATCATGATATATCTCACTACCAGTCAGAGTAGAACCTATGGGGTCACACACACTAGAACTATTGACCGATCCGATGGTTGAATCGTGATTAGGAATCACAAGTAATCAATTCGATTGATATTCGGTTGAAGAAGGAACAAAGAGAATTAATTGGACTTAAAACAAGAGTCCTACTTCGAGTAGGATTCCTAGAGTCCTAATTGGATTAGGACTGGGAATCCTAGTTGGAGTACGACTGGAATTCCTACTTGGAATAGGATTCCTACAATCCTAATAAGATTAGGAGTTTTGAATTAGAATCGGATTCCTACTTGGAGTAGGATTCCTAGAGTCCTAATCAGATTAGGACTTCGGATTCAAATAGAGTCCTAATTGGATTAGGACTAAAATCAAATATATCCTATTTGGATTAGAGTTTCTTAAGTCACAATTAATTATTAATCTAATGAATCAATAAGACTCATAATTGGATTAGGATTGAAGAGTTCAATTGAGTCAAAATTGTTTTAAGTTCTAATTGGATTAGGACTTACCTAGATTGGACCCAAATTGGTTCACCCTTGGACTAAGCCTAATTGGATTAGGACTTAATCACATTAGGGCATCCAAATCCTTACTTAATGAGGAATAGGGCAACCATGAAGGAGGGGCACACGCCCCTCCTCCTTTCCTTTGCTTGGGGCGGCAACACAAGAGGGGCCGACGCCCCCCTTGGAAGGTGATCAAGGGCTCCTAATTTGTAGGAGCCCTTCATGCCTTTAAAAGGGCTTGTGGGCGGCACCTAGGGCAAACTTGGTCCTCCTCCTCTTCAAGCCGTACGCCTCCCTCTCCTCTCCTCTTGGTTCAGCCGCAAGCAACGGAAGAAAAGGAAAAGCCATTGGCGGCCCCCTCCTCTTCTCTTCCTCCTTCCAATGCAAGGAAAAGGGAGTAGGCTGCAAGGGCTTTGGTTCTTCATCCAGTTTCCTTCTTCTTCTTCCTCCTCTCAAGCACAATCAAGGGTTGATTGATAGAGAGGAAATCAGCCATCAAAAGAAGTCTTTGCAAGGGAGCTAGCACCCTGGGAAGACAAGAAAGCTTTGATCGGTCCTCTGCATCGTGTGGATACCCGTAGAGGCCGGACGTTTGAACAGCTTCAAACGAACCTTCATCCTAAAACCACGAACTTCAGTTTGCGGTGATCATCTACCCGCACAAGGTGAAGATCTGATCTTCTAAATGTTTTAAAAGTTTTTAATTCTTGCCTAACTACGAACGGTTCATGAAACAACGTTCATGCGATGAACGTCGATCCCGCACATGCCTCTTCCGCTGCCATCTGATTTTTTTTTTTGAAATATCAGCGGCATGGGTGGGTTCCCAACAAGACCGCCTAGGCACCTATACAACACTATCAAAAAGAATGTAAAGCATTTTGGCCAAAGTTTTCGAGAAAGGTTATTTCTGCAATAATCTCCTATTAGTAGTATTTTGGACACTTAAAAGTAAGATAGTCATATCGAGAACCATTGTTACTAACTAACAAATATAGTCATTTCTGCAATTGCGTATCCCTTTTACTATAAAAAGGGAAAGAAGGCTTTATTCGGGCTCTAGATGCACTATCTACTAGACAATTGATATCGATAACAATATGGACAAGGCTTCTAAATCTATCCATTATCTTTTACTTTTCTCTTTTTCCTCCCCCTCCTTGGTGTAGACCTAATTAACTCTAGAGTTTATTTTAGTTTTATCAATCATTTTATGTTCTGTTTTCAATGATTTGATGTATCAATGATGTATGAAATTGGACTATATGAATGTTGTTTTGTTTCATTCTTTTGATCTAGTTCTTTTCTTTGGTGGTTCTGATTTTTCTTGTTAGTTTAACCACTTGGTGGATTATGAAGTCCTTATGATCGAGTTACTGGATTTTTACAAGGGCATATGGATTGCTAAGAAAATGTTGTCAGTTGTATAATATTGTTTATCAAGTCTAATTTACATTGGTGACCCTTTTGCTATTAGCTTAAGCTTTTGCATTCTGACATATTGTTATCATGGTATCATAACTTTAGATTTTCTAGAAATCATGAGTTAAAATCCTTAAAATACAACCTTCCTAAAATTCGAACCCATAACCTCCTCCTAGAACATGGTTCTGAACATAATGGCAGATTGTCTTATGTGCATATCTTTATACAAATTGATATGACTAATTATGTAGACTTGAGGACAGGTATTATAATATACAAGGCTACCATTATCTTGTTAGAAGTATATAATTTTCTTTCCTCATTTTTAAAATCTTCTATTTTTTTATTGATTTATTTTTTTATATTTGTTGTTCTACCATTACGCAGATTTTAGAATAAAAGTTTCAAATGCTCCCATCTCCCTTCCAATTTCTATTCTGTTGTAGAGAAGGATATGCCTAGCAAGTACAATCAGTTGGATCACACCAAGCCTCGTAGGAGCCAATGCATTCATAGATGAAGATCGCAGCATTATTAGCTTCTCGCCAATGGCTTTTCCATTAAAGACTATGTGAAGTTTATCCTACACTTTTCTCTTCTTGTTCATTGTGCTTCTCTCTATATAACTACGACTGTTGTGTGCATTGTTCGTGTTGAAGCCTCATTGCTTCATGGTACTCGAACTTTGGTATAAATAGATGGCTGGTGGTCGGAAGAAGAAATAGAGATAGAACCAAAATTAGAATCAGTCTAGGGCTGATGTTCATGAAGAGCCACATTGATGAAATGAATACCAAGATATTGAGATAGAAGAATTGATAAGGTAAGTAGATCTCTCGACCATGTATTTGGCTTTTGTCGAGGATCGAACTTCTTTAGACCACACTATGAAGATGATTATGTTGATGATCATGTTGAGGATCGCGTTACATAGCCATCTGATTTGACAATCAAATCCTTGAAGGAGTTATACGTTAGGGACCTTTCGGATGGGGTGACAAAGATACTGGATTGTTTGAACACCTTCGCATGCATCATTGAATACAAGGATGTGTCCTAGAAGAGAAGAAGGTGAAGTTGGTATCCTGAAAATTTAGAGACCAAGCTTTAGCTTGGTGGGAGCAATTCTAGAAAAGATCATGAGTGGAGGGGCAAACCACACAGCATCTACCTTTCAACTATACCCAAAACTTGTACCAACGCCTCTAGAATTTTCAACATGGCAACAGATCTATTGTGATTACATTGAAGCACACTATCAGTTCATTGCTAGAAACAAGTTTATGGTGATGGAGCAATAGATGACCATATACATAGGTGGGCTGCACCAATCAATCCAAGACACCCTCAATCTGCACTTGGACTGTGCATGAGGCATATGATCATGCTATTATTGAAGAGAAGCAGCAAAACCAAAGGATGTTCCAATCTATTGGACAAGATAGTAGATCAAAAGAGATGCATGGAGCTGATGTTTAAAGAAATCCTAGTCGGGGAAGACCTGATATCCTACCATGCCGAGGTGGCCAAAAAGACTCAAGATAGTGGTTCAAATCTCCGTTGTTACAGTTATGGAAAGATAGCTCATACATGAAATAAGTGCACAAAAGGTCAATTTTTTCTCCAAAATAATAGCTATTAGTTGAAGGTAATGAAGGATCTGATGTACATGAGGACGATATGGGCCCAACCTATGATGAAGTTGACAATGTAGGAGATGAAGGGGATTGAAGGGAGATATTGATAAGTCGCTTGTTATCAGAAATAGTCTTATGGCTAAGTTTGCAAGGTCGTAATGAATAGGGAAAGCTAGGAGAATGTCACATCTCAAGAGGCTATTACAAAGTAACTCTACCTATAGAGAAGCATCCTTGGCCTTATAAGCTTTCTTGGTTCCAGAAGGAAAGTGATATAACCATAGATAGTGGATGTTTGGTATTGTTTTCGATTGAATAAAAGTATTTTGAAGAAGTTCGGTGATATGTAGTTGCCATGGATGCATGGCACCATAGTTTCGAGGATTTCGCAGTTTGATGGCACCAACCATTGATTGTTCGAAGGGAAAGTCTTTCCAATGGACACCAGAGGGCCGGCGAGCTTGGACAAAATCAAAATCAAGAGATTTGAGCCGCACCAGTCTTTAGCTCTTCCTAATTTCAATGAAGTTTTGTGGTGGAGTGTGATGCTTCTTCAAAGGAAGTTGGACCTATATATTCTCAGTCAAGAAGGAAGGCACATAACATTCTTCATTGAGAAGCTATATTCACCTACTCATGATGCTTAATTTTATGTGGTTGTTCAAGTTCTCTGGCATTAGAGGCTTTGACATCAAGTGTTTATTCTACTCATCGATCAGGAGACTTTGAGGAATGTTCAAGGGAAGGATATGCTGGGTAATCGGTGGGTGAGTTAGGTGAATTTTCTGTCTGCAGGAGTACCACCTCCAAAGCATAGGTTAGGATCTTTGAATTGGGTAGTTTTTTGCTTCTAGGAGGAGGGCATGACTGCTTACTGTCATGAAGGTCCGAGCGATTGGTTTGGACTCTTTTAGATATCCGTATGCAGAGGACCAATGTTTAAAGAGCTTGATGGCTGAAGTGTAGTCTTGCAAGAGGCCTTGACTACAAAGTAAAAGATGGTCATATATTTAGAGGAGTCCAGCTTTGCATTCCAAACTACTCATTGAGGGAGAAGATCATTGAGGGGCTCCATGGACAAGGTCACTTTGGCAAGGACTAAATATTTGCTTTGGTCTACAGTGGCTACTCTTGGTCCAAGATGAAGCATGATGTAGATTGTGTTCTTGGAATTGCCAGAAGAACACAGAGGGATTGGATCCTATTTTTGTTCTTGTGGATCGCCTTTCCAAGATGGTGCGTGCCTTCAATATTGTTAAATTGTTCTTCAAAGAGACAAGTGCATCTCGAGTCTATTCATAATTCTGTCTCCGAATGGATTAGGGGCGCAAACGGGTTGCTTGAGCTCGAGTCGGATCCGAGCTCGACTCCACTTACCTACTACCGGGCTCGAGTCGAGCTCGAGTAAGAAAAATTGCATATGCATGCGCTCAACTCAGCTCGGCTCAATTGCACCCCTAGAATAGACTGAAGCAGTAGGCAAAAAAAAATCTATGCAGTTTCCTTTCATGTTATATACACCAGAATTCTGTGGTGTGCATACATCCACATGTATGCACAGCATAGGAAATGCTCTCAAGCATTTCCCTAGGTTCATCCACTTCATCCATTTATACAAGAGATTTTGTTCCCCTGCTTGTGGGTGAGAATCAGGTGCCAATTCTAGCATTCATCAAGCTCCAACACAAGACAGTTCTCTATATTTCTGTGTTGAATACCAAATTTATTCTCCGTTCTTTTGATTTCCATCTTACAACATCGATGATTGCAGCCAAAACTTCAACTGTTACCGTAGAATTTCATACAAGTATCTTCATGAAATAATCCCATTTTTTCCACCATTTACTTAGTATTCCACTATTCAAGACTGTCACGGCATGTTCTTTTGATCTCCATCTTCCAACTACAATAATTAAAACGAAAAGTTCAGCTCTTGCTATAGAATTCTACAGCAATTACCTTTACAAATAATCCTGTTTTCCCACCTTTTACTTAATATTCTACTTTTCTTGACTCCGAATTAGGATTGGGATGTATGAATTGACAAATGGAATTGAATCATGAAATTTAAGCGGAGACAGATTGATGACCCAAAGATTGATTCATAGATTGATTTTGATGATCACAAAACCTTGAAGTATAGATACTAATGTTTATATTGCAAGGAGAAAGATATTTATTTTGCAAGGAACATAGCAAGTTGGAAGAACACAAGAAAGCCTCCAAAGCTCTCAAGTTGGAAGAAAGCTACAATTTATTGGCCCAAGTTTAAAGTTCAAAGGATTCAAATTGGAGGAGTAAAATCAAAGGAAAAATTCAAAAGAACAGTCTTCGAGTCGACTCCTGAGGAATTCGAGTCGACTTCAATGTTTACCGAGTCGACTCCGGAGAAGTTTGAGTCGACTCCTAGGAGTCACAGGCAGAAAAGTCAGAGAGCAGTTTTCGGGTCTGAGATTCGAGTCGACTCCAGTGGAACGCGAGTCGACTCCGATGGTTGGCAAGTCGACTCCAAAGAAAGTGAGAGTCGACTCTCAGCGGTACACAGAGAAAAAGTCAGAGGGCAGTTTCTGGACTCTGAGATTCGAGTCGACTCCCTCATTGCACGAGTCGACTCCGAGCCGCGACCCCAAAGAAGACAGAGGACCAAGTTACTGTCTCTGAGATTCGAGTCGACTCCCAGACAGCTCGAGTCGACTCCAAGGCAGCGCTAAATCAAAAAGACAGAAGACAGTGTTTCGGAAACTGAGAGCCGAGTCGACTCCGGGGACGTTCGAGTCGACTCCAAGACTGGACGAGCCAAACGACAGAAGATCGGGAGTTCGGGGTCTGAGCGGCGAGTCGACTCTCAGGATTGTCGAGTCGACTCGAGTGGACCAAATTCAAAAATAGTTCCACGGACTCCATGGGATGAGCCGACTCCGAAAAAGCCAGGTCAGCTCCAGAAGTTGGCGAGTCGACTCCGGGTTAAGACGAGTCGACTTCCAGTCGAGGATGCACAATAATTCAAATTTGGAACAGTGGGCGAGTCGTCTCCAGTAAAACACGAGTCGACTCCTACAACAGACGAGTTGACTCCTGATCGCGCGAGTCGACTCCAATCCCAACGGTAATATTGTCAGGAAGTGCAGACTGGTTCCAACGGCTCTATTTTTGTCTCTAACGGCTATATTCTTGTTTCCACTACATCTAAAGCTATAAAAACAAGAAGAGAGCCAGGGGAGAACTTATAGAAGTGGGAGAGATCATTTAGGAAAGAGTTTCCAAATAGATTATAGGGAAAATCTCCCATAAGCACAAAAGAGCCATCAAAAGTGAAATAGAGAGAAGAAGAGCATCCAAGTGAATCCCGAAGCTTCCTCTCCATCCGTGTGCTGCCTCAGTGATCCTCTACCTCGTGCCAAATCAGAAGAGGGTCAAGTAAAGAAGAAGCCGAGCTCCTCCATCTTCAAAACTTGTTTGAGGGCTTCTCTTTACTCTATTTGTTCATATTGTTATATTTGCTTGCTTAAGAAGCTTTGTTCTGTTTTATACTTTCTTTTATCAATCTTGTAACTTGATTCAATCAAGGGATTGAATCAAGGGGTTAAGGTTTGTTGGTGAGCCAAAGGGAATACCAACTGTGTAAGGTTTGTTGGTGAGCCAAAGGGAAAACCAACTGTGTTAGGTTTGTTGGTGAGCCGAGGGTAAAACCAACGAGTAGGGTTCGATTGTGATCCCGGGAAAACAATCGGAGTGGTTCTAGTCGGTGAGCTTGGGAAAACCGACCGAGTTCGTTGTGCGCTCGTAAAACAACAAGTTGGGTTGTGAGCTTGTAAAACAACCGGCTGTAATCGGTAGGATTATAGTGAAATTCCCAAGAGGTCTTGGGGAGTGGATGTAGGTGCTGGGGTGCACCGAACCACTATATGTCCTTTGTGTTTGTAATGCCTCTAGTTATTGTCTAACTAACACACTTACTTACTTAGATAAATTGCTTGCTTAATTCTTATCCGCACATCCTTTAGTTGCAAGCATATTTAATCAAGTCGAAGTCTATACATCAAACCCTTGCTAAGTTTAACTTTCACTGTGCATCTATACAACTTAGCATAGTTAATCAAAAAGTTTTAGAAGTAGCATAAAAGTTTTGAAAGACCCAATTCACCCCCCCTCTTGGGTTGTATCTACTGGGCAACAAGTGGTATCAGAGCAGGTGCTCAAATATTATTTGTAGTCTTAACCGACTAGAGCCAAAGATCATGACAACTCAAATAGATAGTTTTCTAGGAGAAGGACAATCAATTGATACACCTCCACTGTTTGATGGCTTAAACTATACTCATTGGAAAATACGCATGCGCATTTTTATTCAATCACAAAACTATTACTTATGGAAAATCATAATAAACGATCTTCACACTCTCTCAACCTTTTAATGAAAAGGACTTAGCACAATTGAATGCTGATGCCATGAACCTATTGTATTGTGCATTAGATAGGAATGAGTTTAATTGCATATCTTCTTGCATGACTGCTAAAGAAATATGGAATATGCTTGAAGACAAATATGAATGCACTAACAAATCTGAAACATCATGTGTAGAAGGAGAACAGTATCATATTGAAAATCCATGCTTGGTGGCACAAGAGGTACATGCTGAAACTGAAAGCAATTTTACATTTGATGAACTCCATGATGCCTTTTCTGATTTGTATTTAGAATATAAGAAACTTGTTTGTAAGAACAAGAACTTGAAGAATGAAAATCAAATTCTAATAGATGAAAAACTGAAACTAACTAGTAAAACTGAAATCTTAATGAAAGAAAATCAAGAACTAAATCAAAGAGATCAATCTCTCACTAAAAGTCATGATAAACTTAAGAAAAACAATGAATTACTTTCAGAAGATAACAGAAGATTAACTAAAGAAGTTGACAAATTAAAACCTGTTGTTGAAAGATTTACCCTAAGCTCTGAAAAATTGAACCTAATGATAAATAATCAAAGAGCTGAATTTGATAAAGCTACATTAGGATATCAACCTTGGTACACCCAAAAATCTTTTAAGAATATGTTTGTTAAAACAGTCTTTAATTATTCTAAAACAGATTCTTATAATACTAATAAACAAAAGCTAAGTAAAATCTCTTCTGTTGTTCCTAAATCTATACATTACAAATTTGATGAATCTAAAAGGGAAAAACAGAAAACTGAAAGTTTTTCTACTACTCATGTTCGATCTAAGTTTGTTAAATTCAACAAGAGGATACAGAAATACATCCCTTGTAATCCTAAAATCTGTAAATTCATGGACAAAATAGCTATTAAGAAAATATGGGTTACAAAAGGAACAATTATAGCTAACCTACAAGGACCCAAAAGAGCTTGGGTTCCTAAGTTGAAAATATGATTATTCTTCAGCAAGTATGTCTAGCTATCCAACGTTCTAATAAAAGATGTTATCTAAACAATGGGTGTTCTAGACATGTGCTAAGGAATTGAATTTAAAATGTAATTAAGAAGAATGAGTTAAATGAAAGAAATAATGATATAAGTTATTCTTGTATCCTCTCATATTGAAATTACTTTAGTATTTGATTAAAATATGAATTGTATGTATTGATCAATTTTGTGATATAGAAAATACTTTTGGAAATATAATCAAATCACTTCATTTTATAGTATACTTTACTCACTATTGGATAAGTTGCAAAATGATTAATTTATTAAGAATAATTCTATGAATTCTCTATATGCTTGATTGAGAGTTTTTATCCATGGCATTATTGTTTATTGATCATAGATATGATAATGTGTACTTGGTATGTTTTTGAATATGTGTACTATGAATACCAAGATTAAAGAAACCATCTTTAGCATACAAAATCAACTCATGCTAGTATATACTTAATCTCAAAAGACCTTGCCATTGGCTTACTTAAATTATCTTCTTAAAGGTCAAAGTTTTGCTATGCATGCTAACTAAGGAAACAAACAAAAAATCATTTCTAAATCTAAAGATGTTGTTTCCATCACTAAGTTTTCAAAAGCTTACATTGGATTAGTTCTTGAAAAATAAAACTGAGGTATTTTTCTGTATTTGCTAAATCTTGTAAAAGTGTTTCAAATGAAAAAGGTTTCCAAACTGTGAAGATAAAGAGTATCATGGCACAGTGTTGAAAACCAAAATCCTGATGAAGGTTATACAGAAAATAATATTAAATTCAATTATTTCAGCTCCAAGGACACCATAAGTAAAATAGGGTTAATAGAATTCTTGATGAAATGAAAAAGACAATTGAGTATGATAGTCATCTACTTAAATAAATTTTAAAAGCTATCATCACTGCTTGTCATACATATGATTTCTATTAGATCTATTTTTGATGAAAACTTCTTTTAATCTTCTGAAAAATAGAAAATGAACTATTGCATATCTCTCATATTTTTCAGTCATACATACTATGCTTGATATGCTCTTATGAAAATAATGCCAAATCTGATAAAGATATTTCTATCCTTGGATTTCATTCATCAAGCAATGCATATAGAACATTCATGAAAACTTCTAGTTGTAGAAGTATCAATTCACTTTATTCTTTATGAGACTAATGATTTATTATCAAAATACTAAAAACGAATTATATATGCATATGGTTAATCTTTTACATATAATAATCTGAAAAACTTGTTAATAATTAGAACCAAATTGGATTTTTCAGAAATGCACTTAATGAAGAAAAATCGATAACTACTAAAAGACTAAATCAAGAAAAGATGAAATAGATCTTGATTCTTGCATGATTAAAAGTAAAGATCACCATAATCATTTGCTTGCCTCATGAGCTTTATATTGTGTCAAATGAATGTGTAGAATTCACTCCTATGTGGTTATTTCATTAAAAAAGGAGATCTATGAAAAATAACCACCATATTTAAAAATACACATTACATATATGATAAAGCAATATGTGATTTGGAACAAGCATCAAAAGCATGATATATAAAAGCTTAAGCAACCTTTTTTGATAGAAAGTAATAGTGATAAATCTATGCATCAAAAAGAAGAATTTGTGATATCTTATTTGCTCAAAGTATGCATTGATGACATCATTTTTGGTTCTACTAATGAAGAGTTATATTGCATAGTGAGTTTGAAATATGATGAATGAATTAACATCTTCTCTCAAACTCCAAATTAAGACAAACAGGAAAGGGGATCTTCATTGACCAACGTTAGTCCACAAGAAAACTCTTATAGAAGATTGGCATGAAGAAGGTATATCTATGATCCCATCTTGTAGAATTTGAAAAGGATGAGCAAAGTAGATCTATTGTGTTAAAGCTGTATTGAAGCATGATAGAATAATTATTTTATCATACAGCTAGTAGACCAGATATGTGACCGTGTGCAAGACTTCAATCTAATTTTAAATGAATCATATTTTATTAATAACAAATAAATCATAATCTAAATTTTGATAGAAACAAACGTTTAAGATAAGTTGATTAAAACTTAGCTAACATATCTTATTGATAATTATCTTAAGCAAATAGAATCTAAATTGATTTGACCTTGATAAATCTGTCTATTGCCTCACATGCTTGTCCTTGAACCATCTGATTTAATGAAACTATCTCTTTAGTTCAAGTGATATGTGCTTGCTTATATTTAGGAAATCTCTTGAGTAAAGTGACTCAACATGCAACTATTGTCATATCTCATATTGAGTCATCTAATTAAAAAATATATATATGTTGGATGAATGCTTTGTATCTTAAAGAAACTAATGACCTTCCTTCAAGAAAGAAAAATGAGAAATTTCAACTTGAAGGATATCTTCATGTAAGATACACTAAACATTCACATGCAAACAAGAGAGAGGATCTTCTTCAGCCAAAAGTTCACACATAAGAAATCTAGTTTGGCTTGAAGAACATATAATGAATAGGTAATTTTAGATACCTTTCTCACAAATTAATTGAGCAAAGTCAATAACTTAAATCCTATTATGGCATGATTAAATTCTTTAATTATTAATTTTTATCATGTCTATATGTGTATTGACTGACTTATACTTTTAGAAATTATTTCATGGTTTGCCCAAACTAAAATATATCTTTGCCTATGTCATAACCATGAAATACACAAGTATATGCTTAAAATTTTGATGTAAAATAACTTGTGAGAAGTTATGAATTCTTGAGCACAATGAAAATGTTGTTTGGATAATATACATCTATATGATACATAAGATTATCTCTTTATTCTACTCTTTCATGTAAATTACTTGAGAATGACAAAAAGAGAGAGAGATAAAGAAAAGAAAATGGACATTATTCAAGAGATGAAAAATCTGAGCAAAGGCAAGTACTTCAATCTTAAGGAAAAGCAAAACAAGCATAATATATTCGGCACATTTAGAAGGGATAAAATCTGTAATTAATTACACTCAAACAAGGAGAGTTTGGAGTGAACATTTTAACCTTTCTATATTGCTCATCATAGGGTTGGTGCCAATGGGGAAGCTAGTGGTAGTACCCGGCACTATTTGACCCAACTATTCGGTGTAGGGCATATTAGGGACGGCACAAGAGGGAGGCTAGTGGTAGTACCTCGTGCCCCTTCCCAACTCTACCGGATAGGGAGCAAATAGAGTATAGAGCATAAGAAAGTTATAAATGAAAAACAAAGTGAATGAAAGTAGAATTAAGTCAAATTTTTTTTAATCACCTGAAAACACACTTTAAGGATAAAATCATTGAAAGATTATATTTAAATAGGGGGAGTTTATTTGAAAAAGTATTGATTTGGATCCTTGACATGCTTGTTCTTAATATTTTAATGCATGATTTAACACATGATATGTTTTGCATATGATATGATGTCTTGATTTATGGGTTCTCAATATTTTGTAATGTTCCATGATTGGATAATCTGAAAGTTAAATAAATTTGTAGAAAGGAGAAGAGAAGAATATCTCTATTTAGGAAAAATAAATTGATTTTGCTCTATCCTTCAACTTACCTAAATTTGGTATATAATATTCAAATTCGTACCAAAACTCAACATTTAATACAAAGATTCTGAATATGCTCTTATATGTTTGAAATATGTATTTTCAATCGTAATCATTTAAGATGAGCTATAATGTGGAAAATACATATCTCAAAGTATGATTTTGAAAGTCTTTATTGAAAATCCTATGTAATTCAGAATCTGATTTTGTATAAAAGCTTAAACTAAATGTGATTTTTAAATAAAGTCTTACTTTAAGAAAAACAGAATTAATTTTGATGCCTTTGGTGATTGCTCCGATACGCATCCGAAACATATCATTTCTTATCTTCAAAGTATACTAATATTAGTTCAAATGATGTGTCTTTCGATGATCTTGATTGCAAACAAAAATTTCTAAATATATGATTTTATTTTGATATTAAAAAGATTTATTGTGCTTCATGTATACATTGCTGAAAAAAAACTGTGATTAAGAAATTGAGTTCTATAAATATGTATACCTCAATGATCATCTATATGTTTTTTCTCTCCTACTTTATTAAAGACTTCCATCAATAGAGTGAATGATCTCAAAGCTAGAAATATTTCACCTCACTCAAATGATTCTAAAAAGAAAGAAAATATAAATGCTTTTGAAAGAAACTGAGCTTCAACTGAATCATTTTCTGATTAATATTTCTATACATTTTCTCTAAGATTAGGAGAAAGCATAACTTGTTCCTAAAGGATTATAAAGAGTGATTACTATAAATTTTGAATAATTCTAGATCACTCTACATTCTTGATATCATAAAGTTTCAGTTTTATTCACGTTTATCATTAAAATCTGAAATTCAACCAAAGGAAAGAATGATTAAAGAGGAATGCATCTTTTGAGGGGGAGCTTTAGATATCTTATCCTAAAGTTACTTTAATTTGATGCATACCTTGATTTTTATGGATTGATTTTTATGAACCTCCTTATATGGCAAGACATGCTTTAAATTACCTTGAGATGAGTTCTATAAAGGTTGTCTTATCTCAAACCTTGAGTCTTATGAAAATAAGCTGAAACTTATAGAAAATATATTTTTGAGATTGACGATTTTATTGAACATTATCTTCAAATTTTAAAACTCTTAGATGGAATGATCAATTGAGGGGGAGAAAGAAAATTTCAGAAGGAGAGGTCTGATGGAACTTAATTGCATAAATTTATAACTAAAGGAGAGAGAAAGAATACTAAATGAGAAGTGATCCTAATACTCTCCAATATGTATCATCTGAAATTTAAATCTGAAAATCTTTATGATACATCTTGAGGCGTGTTATTTGGTTAGTATATCTTATGCATAAATCATGAACCAAATTGCAAGTTGATCTTAAGAGCCTCTAACTTAATGAAAAAGGGGGAGAATAACATGTAAAATCTTCTTGAGCATCTTTTAGAAAACCTATTTTGATATTCACTAAAGAGTCCTAATTGACTTGATCTTTAGAACTTAAATTGTGTGCCAATTCATATTTTTATGTATCAAATTGTGCTTACTTTCTAAAGAAATAAAAGAAAGTCTTTAAAAAGAGCCCTAAGATGTATCAAAAATTGCATGATTTCATATTTTGGTATTTGTGCCCCAATGCTCTTATTATCATAAAAGAACTTTGAAGTCATTAAGAATTAATGATCCAACATGATGATATGTCTTTCACATATATAAGTTTTGATCTTTTACTCCGAAACTTAATAGATTGGGCAAAAGATCTTAAATGAACAAGCTTTCATACTTATTATTGAAGAGAGGTCAGATTTCCATTCGTGCTTTTCTTGAATATTATTTGTGCCACTTCTTGAATTAACCTAAGGAAGATTTCACCTAAGCTTGATTAGAAAACTATCTATGGTATCAAATTAGAAAATTTCATGAAATCACATTTAATGTGTTCTGTTCTGAAATTATCTTACTTGGCTCTGATCTGTGCTCATTAATCTGATTCTAATATTATTGCCTTGAGTTATATGATTCATATCCTTGCAATAATTTAACATTCAAATCAGAGTACAATAAGGAAAAGAAATATTTGAGTATTCTTATCTTTATGCTTAAATGTTTCACTATCTTTTTGATGTTGTCAAAAAGGGGGAGAAATATCTAAGTATATGCTTATAATGCTTTGTCATTTGTATTGAATACAAATCAGCTTGAATTGAAATATATTGATTATGTTAAGCTGATTAAATCTAAAGCATTATCATGAAGTATGTTTTAAAAATATATGTTTTCTACTTCATGCAACTTTGCTATGTATTACTTCTAGAAAACAATATCTTTTATATTGCATATACTCCAAATTTTGTCATCATCAAAAAGGGGGAGATTGATGACCCAAAGATTGATTCATAGATTGATTTTGATGATCACAAAACCTTGAAGTATAGATACTAATGTTTATATTGCAAGGAGAAAGATATTTATTTTGCAAGGAATATAGCAAGTTGGAAGAACACAAGAAGGCCTCCAAAGCTCTCAAGTTGGAAGAAAGCTACAATTTATTGGCCCAAGTTTAAAGTTCAAAGGATTCAAATTGGAGGAGTAAAATCAAAGGAAAAATTCAAAAGAACAGTCTTCGAGTCGACTCCTGAGGAATTCGAGTCGACTCCAATATTTACCGAGTCGACTCCGGAGAAGTTTGAGTCGACTCCTAGGAGTCACAGGCAGAAAAGTCAGAGAGCAGTTTTCGGGTCTGAGATTCGAGTCGACTCCAGTGGAACGCGAGTCGACTCCGATGGTTGGCAAGTCGACTCCAAAGAAAGTGAGAGTCGACTCTCAGCGGTACACAGAGAAAAAGTCAGAGGGCAGTTTCTGGACTCTGAGATTCGAGTCGACTCCCTCATTGCACGAGTCGACTCCGAGCCGCGACCCCAAAGAAGACAGAGGACCAAGTTACTGTTTCTGAGATTCGAGTCGACTCCCAGACAGCTCGAGTCGACTCCAAGGCAGCGCTAAATCAAAAAGACAGAAGACAGTGTTTCGGAAACTGAGAGCCGAGTCGACTCCGGGGACGTTCGAGTCGACTCCAAGACTGGACGAGCCAAACGACAGAAGATCGGGAGTTCGAGGTCTGAGCGGCGAGTCGACTCTCAGGATTGTCGAGTCGACTCGAGTGGACCAAATTCAAAAATAGTTCCACGGACTCCATGGGATGAGCCGACTCCGAAAAAGCCAGGTCAGCTCCAGAAGTTGGCGAGTCGACTCCGGGTTAAGACGAGTCGACTCCCAGTCGAGGATGCACAATAATTCAAATTTGGAACAGTGGGCGAGTCGTCTCCAGTAAAACACGAGTCGACTCCTGCAACAGACGAGTCGACTCCTGATCGCGCGAGTCGACTCCAATCCCAACGGTAATATTGTCAGGAAGTGCAGACTGGTTCCAACGGCTCTATTTTTGTCTCTAACGGCTATATTCTTGTTTTCACTACATCTAAAGCTATAAAAACAAGAAGAGAGCCAGGGGAGAACTTATGGAAGTGGGAGAGATCATTTAGGAAAGAGTTTCCAAATAGATTATAGGGAAAATCTCCCATAAGCACAAAAGAGCCATCAAAAGTGAAATAGAGAGAAGAAGAGCATCCAAGTGAATCCCGAAGCTTCCTCTCCATCCGTGTGCTGCCTCAGTGATCCTCTACCTCGTGCCAAATCAGAAGAGGGTCAAGTAAAGAAGAAGCCGAGCTTCTCCATCTTCAAAACTCGTTTGAGGGCTTCTCTTTACTCTATTTGTTCATATTGTTATATTTGCTTGCTTAAGAAGCTTTGTTCTGTTTTATACTTTCTTTTATCAATCTTGTAACTTGATTCAATCAAGAGATTGAATCAAGGGGTTAAGGTTTGTTGGTGAGCCAAAGGGAAAACCAACTGTGTAAGGTTTGTTGGTGAGCCAAAGGGAAAACCAACTGTGTTAGGTTTGTTGGTGAGCCGAGGATAAAACCAACGAGTAGGGTTCGATTGTGATCCCGGGAAAACAATCGGAATGGTTCTAGTCGGTGAGCCTGGGAAAACCGACCGAGTTCGTTGTGCGCTCGTAAAACAACAAGTTGGGTTGTGAGCTTGTAAAACAACCGGCTGTAATCGGTAGGATTATAGTGAAATTCCCAAGAGGTCTTGGGGAGTGGATGTAGGTGCTGGGGTGCACCGAACCACTATATGTCCTTTGTGTTTGTAATGCCTCTAGTTATTGTCTAACTAACACACTTACTTACTTAGATAAATTGCTTGCTTAATTCTTATCCGCACATCCTTTAGTTGCAAGCATATTTAATCAAGTCGAAGTCTATACATCAAACCCTTGCTAAGTTTAACTTTCACTGTGCATCTATACAACTTAGCATAGTTAATCAAAAAGTTTTAGAAGTAGCATAAAAGTTTTGAAAGACCCAATTCACCCCCCCTCTTGGGGTGTATCTACTGGGCAACACAGATGGCTACAGATCATGAAGAAGACAGAACTAGAATCAGACAACAAAACAACTAGACAACTAAATTGCTGAAAAACATCAGGGAACGAATCATACTCCTCTACCTCCTAATGATGGTCCACCGGTGGAAGAAGCGGGTGTTCCTGTTGCCCTCCTTCATCCATGGGATCTGGGACTTCTGTCTCCAGAACATCTCGTACTGCCTTAGTAAGGAGTGGTGCATGGCGAGTTTGTGCCGCAGTACACCCAAGTCGGCCTCCGGCAGCCCACCCATACTATCCTCCCTCCCCTAAAGCTCAGCAATAGACACCTCCACCTCCTCCGGCTTTCTAAATATATCCTCTACTACCTTGCAGTTTCACCTGCGGAGTCTGCGCTTGGTAAGCTCTAGCCTGCACGAAACCCTCTACATGACATCACCTCGCACCGGCATCGTCCAAGCCTCTCAAACAATGTTCCAGGATTTGGGGTACGACAACCACATCTTCTTAAAGAAGAATGGGGGTCGATGGCTGATGTAATCTTCTATAGAGATCAGGCGCAGGCAATGGTTAGAGGCGATCTGGGGACCTTGATAAGCCAGGAAGCTCTGGAACCTCAAGTTCATTCACCGCATGGTTCTGGGGACCTTGAGGTAGATTTTTTTTTGGGGACAAAATTGGCCTATACTAAATGGCCAAGTAGGAGTGTTTGGTTGTGAACGAAACATGGAATAAGATAGAATACCTAGCTTATTCCATTCCCATTTCACCATCCAAACATAGTTTTAAGGAATAGGGATCTGGAGTCTTTGTTCTCCATCAATTACCCATCAAACAACAAAGTTTCCTATTTGTTCCTATAGATCTTGGATACCTAATACCAAATAGGCATCACATGCTATTGTCAATTGTCCAAAAACATCCATGAATAAAATAAAAATACTTTATCAATACCTCAAAGAGGTATGGCATATGTAAAACATGGCTTTATTAGGGTACTAATACTGTTGGTAACATCCTAGTGCACAGTCAAGGCCTAGTTATAGCACCCTAGATAAGCATTTTATGAAACCTTATTAGTTGAACTGCGTACACTTTGCACTGCTGCTAAATTCATCATGGTGCATATTGCTATTACACATATAAAGAAAAAAAAAAAGAGGAAAAAGTAATTACTATTCCACGTGTTGCTTTCTGGTTGGACTAGTCCATGTGAACTTAGTCTAACAAATAATTTATCAAGGGAGTGGGATCAGGATGAGTGGGGGGCGGAGTTTAGTGGCGAGCTTCAGGTTAGGCCTGATTTCTGTTTGGCCTCCATAACGTAAACCTGAATTCAATCCTGAGACATTTTAAACCAAGCCTAAAGCCCGATCTAAAGCCGAGGCTAATTTTTAACCCGATATACCACCTAGCCAAAAGTCCACATATATCCTTATTGAAATTTCTTGTTTAGCTTAATTCTAGTTAAGTACAGTCATCTAATGGCATAGTCATAGCCATTAGTGGGGATTTAAATAGCCACTCTAATGTTGTCGATTGGTAACCACAATTCGAACATGATTTTTCTTCTAAAACACCTTCTATAGTAATATATATTTATCTCAAATCTAGGGGTACCTATGAGTCTTGGTTTGAGGGGACCCTAGAGCACTATAATATCCATCAATTTGAAATTCAAATTTGAACCAGTCAAATTTAAAAATCTAATCAAAAACATGTCAAAACTGGCATCCTTACTACCACCAACGATTAAAGACCATCTATCATGCCCTAACATGATACTGCCGACAGGGTAGACACCTCACAAGGCTCAGCCCTGTAAAGTATCTCAAGCCTAATCTATCAATCAACTAAATACAATGTCAGCTAGACAAAGATATATATGAAAAGAATCTAAATAACTTCCTGCACATAACCTAGCTTAAGGTCTATGAGCATCCAAATCTTAAAGTAATAAAAAAATATTTAACACAAGCATAACGATACCAACATTTGGTATGGATTAAATAGTAGTTCCACATGATGATATAATACCATTCGAACAACTACAATACAAGGTTCTGACCAACAAGGTCTCAAATGAAAGAAAGTTTGATAATACTATTAAATAATAGTTCCACATGATGATATAATACCATTCGAACAACTACAATACAAGGTTCTGACCAACAAGGTCTCAAATGAAAGAAAGTTTGATAATACTCCAACTGCATCCTCGAGACAACTGAGTTTTACTGATTCGTTCATCTGGAAAAGAAGAAAGCTATAAGCTTAACAACGAATAAATTCTTAATTGTACACACTTCAATTTAAAGAGAAATTCACCAATTTTATAAAAAAAACCAATTCAATATACATTTTGTTTTATTAAAATAACAAGTATAGAAGTATGAAAATACACAAATAATGGCTATGCATATAATATGAAGATTGCCACTAACTCAATAGCTAAAATAATTTACAATTTCCAAGTTTGGACATGTTTAAATAATACATCATGATTAATAACTTATTTAACTTTCAGTTTGTTGTCCATTTTCGTCATGATATTAGGCAACCAATGTTATGATTCACCCTATGACAAGCATCTTCTGTTACACGATCATGATTTGCCCCATGATAGGCTTCAATCGGTTGTCATGATTTGCCTAATGACAGGCATCAATCAACTATAAAAATGTCACACAAAAATCCATAACAATAGTCCCAATAATAATAACACAATTAAATCTATCAATAAAACTCACTATCAAAAACTCATGAAGTTTTTATTCTATAATCCCTTTTATACATAATTGATCCCATGCCATGTGAACTACATTATGTATACACTCACTAATGCGAAGAATGCAACCACTTCAATAAAACATGTAATAAAACTTCCACAAAAAAGTGTCTTATAGGACAAATACAATTCTAAAATTCTAATAGATTAAAGAGTACATAAAGAGAGAACTTGCCTCAAAAATACTTGTGAACAACAAAAAATATCTCAACACCTCAACATATCAAAATAATAATACCAATACAAAATTAATTAAATAAATGAGAACTCATATTGTAAGGATCCATGGAGGCATGTGTTTGGTCTCTTATTGGCTATGCACTACGTAGATCTTGGATACTTAATAACATCTTAGGACTAGCTTTTTTAGATGAGGCACTGAGTTGTTACAAATTATATCATAACAGATCTGGCCTATGACCCATATAGACTAAGAGACAGCTGCAACATGGGTCCATTTTAGGTTGACCATAAGTGTTTGTGATTAGATTTGTGGTATTTGTAATTAGATTTGAATAGATTTGGACCATGAGCTTGGCAAGATACTAGGGTTTAAACAAGGAAGTATGTGAAGATTCATGTGGGCATGTGTTTAGTCTCATATTTAGTATCTACTAGGTAAATCTTGGGTACTTATTCAATATCAAAGAACCCAAATAACACCTTTTTGACAAGCATTTTTTAGTAAGATCCTATATTGTTACAAATAGTATCAGTGTAGATCTAACCAATGGTCCATGTGGATAGGAGAACACTGCAGCATGCGTCTATTAGGTTGACTACAAGCTAATTGTGGAATTTGTAAATTAGATTTGTGGTACTTATAATTAGATTTGCAATAGATTTAAACTTTTATCCTGATGCAGATGCCAAGGCTTAAACTGGGGGAGTTTTTGAGGACCCTTGTGGGTGTGTCTTTAGTCCTACATTAGATATGAATCGGATAGATCTTAGGTACTTAATAATACCTTAAGGTAGGAATGGCAAAGGGTAGGGTACCTGCAAAATTTGCCTTATCTGTATCTGAATCCATTTAAAATCCTACAGCCCGAACCTTAACAAGTTTTAATTTAAATCCCAAACCCTTTCCAAATCCTATAGGGCTTTGCTAAATAGATCCTATTAGGGTTCGGGATAGTTTGGGTATCCGAAAATATCTGGCCAGCTGCCATCCTATCTTAAGTCTAGCCTTTTTGGATGGGGTCAAGATTGTTACACATATACTCATAAATATATAGCAAAATAAAGTGATTGCAACTCTATCTACAGTACACTCACACTTCTTCTTGAACATTGCACAAGCACCATATAATTAAAATTACCATATCCCAATAATCTATATTTCTATTGAATTGTCCAATCCTACAAATTAATCTTGCCAAGAGATCTTAGTTATATTTTCGATCTCTTGTAGTGATCAAATTAGCCAAAGCTCAAAGCATAAATTCTCGAAGTCACCTTGAAATAGGTATTTTTCATCCTAAATGGATATGTATACATCAAGTTATGTCTCCAAAATCATGCTAAATATAGAACTTATGCCAAATTTTCAGCCCATTTTAACCCATATATTGACCAAATCAATAAAGATTTAGTACAAAAATGTGGGTCCCAAAGTTAGCTTCAAAATGAGCATATATATAAGTTTGTTGGGAACCCGCCCATGCCGCTGATATTTCAAAAATTTTTCAGATGGCAGCGGAATCGGCATGCACGGGTTCGACGTTCATCGCATGAACGTTGTTTCGAGACCTTTCGTAATTAGGTAAGAATTAAAACTTTTAAAAACTATTAGGAAGATCAAATCTTCACCTTGCGCGGGTAGATGATCACCGCAAATCTGAATTCGTGGTTTTGGAAGAGGGTTTCGCTTGAAGCCGTTCAAACGTCCGGCCTCTACGGGTATCCACACGAAGCAGGATCTGATCCAAGCTCTCTATCTCACCGGGGTGCTAGCTCCCTTGCAGAGATAGCTTTGATGGCTGATGTCCTTCCTCTCAATCAACTCTTGATTGTGCTTAGAAGGAGGAAGAAGAAGGATGAAGAAGAGGAAGAAGATCAAATTCCTTCGCAGCCTTCTTCTCTTCACACGCGCTGAAGCCAAGGAAGAAGACCAAGAGGAGGGAGACGCCTCCTCTTCTTTTCCCTTTGCTGATGGCGGCTGAACCAAGGGAGGAGAGGGAGAGGGTGGCCACGGCTTGGAGAAAGAGGGGTCTACTTACTTGGGGCCGGCCCTAGTCCTCCTTTTATAAGGAGTGGAGCTCCTAACAATTAGGAGCTCCAAGACAATCTTCCAAAGAGGGAAGGGGGGCGCCGACCCCTCTCTTCATGCCGCACACAAGGAGAGGAGGAGGGGCGTGATCCCTCCTTCTTGTGATGCCTAATCCTCTTCCAAAGAGGATTGGGTGCCTCTCTTATGGTTTAATCCCAATCCAATTAGGATTAGCCAAATTGGGTTCAATCTATGCTAGTCCTAATCCAATTAGGACTTGAATGAACCATGACTCAATTGAACTCTTCAATCCTAATCCAATTAGGAGTCATGTTGATTCATTAGATTAATAATTAATTTAGACTTAAGGAATCCTAATCTAATTAGGATGTATTTAATTTTAGTCCTAATCCAATTAGGACTCTATTTGAATCCGAAGTCCTAATCCAATTAGGATTTCTAGGAATCCTACTCCAAGTAGGAATCCAATTTTAAATTCAAAATTCCTAATCTCATTAGGATTGCAGGAATCCTATTCCAAGTAGGAATCCCAGTCCTACTCCAACTAGGATTCTCAGTCCTAATCCAATTAGGACTCTAGGAATCCTACCCGAAGTAGGACTCAGGTTTCAAGTCCAATTAATTAATTCCTTTTCCTTCTTCAACTTCTTATCAATCAAATTGATTTCTTGTGATTCCTAATCACGATTTCAACCATCGGATCGGTCAATACTTCTAGTGTGTGGTGACCCCATAGGTTCTATTCTGACTGGTAGTGAGATATATTGTGATCTCTATCACTATATCATTGAAAACTCCTTTCAATGGGTTGGAACGATTCCAACTCAACTCATTAGGGTTTATCGATCATCGAGATAATCCCTGTGAGTCCCACCATCCACCAGTGACACCTAGCAGCATGTAGTGGCTACCCAGCAGAATGGAATGATGAACCTCTAGGTGCAGTTTAACATGTGATACAGTCCTACTATCGTGGATCCCTACAGGACGGAGGTCATGGACAACTCGTCAAACCCCATCGTCTGTCATATGTCAAGATTTATTCGACTTGAGTTCGATAGTGGAAAACTCTTTCTCCACTTTACTGCCCTGGCCAAGGTCTTAGAACTCAGTCTAACAAATCACATAGGATCACTCCTCTTCTATCAAGGTCGATTAGATTCCTTATAGGTGCATACCCTACTCCTACAGTGAACCTACTGCAGCCAATCTACACTGCATGGACCCATATGGCTAGAGACCATGTATGTGTGCAGTCAAACTACAATAACCTCACAGTGAGTAGCCGAAGCACCGCAGGTCAAAGGACCAGTCACACTACTGCAACATCAAGTAAGTCACTGACGAGTGGATAGACATCCAAGTGACTTCTTGTCTTGGTCCACGCTCAGTACCCTTGTTCTCTAACAAGCACCTGCACTATCACTTCAGTGTCCCTACACTGTGGACTCAAGTCTCGTCCATCCAGAAGGAAAGTGATCTGTGCACTGATCGGA